>NC_143395.1:181987972-182145472 GCF_052110815.1 Crocodylus siamensis
GGAATGACTAACTATTTTCGCCTAAATTCTTAGTTACATTTTTAAAGTTTAGGAACTTAATTAAAAATATTACAATACCTCTTGGATGTTTCTTGTGTTATACCAAATCACTAGTGTCACTTCCTTGGTTAAGGATGATGTCACTAATATTTTCTTGCATTTATTAATGCAGAATGCAGAGCGGAATGGAATTATAATTTTCATTCGTTAGGAATGATACTGTACTGCTGACTCATGGCTTCACTTTGCTCCATTCAAGCATTCATAAGTCGTACCTGTCATATTTCCTAATGTATGAAAACATCTTATTTATTTTACATGCATACACACCCTTACTTCAGTTTATTCAAAACATATCTGTCTATCTCTGTCACTCAGGTTCAGAGACAAACATTCCATGAGCTGGTAGTGAAGGCAAATTCACCTACAGAGTTGGCACAAATCACACTCTAGTGGGTCAACATTTCCAATTGGTTCTTCTAACCTGTTTGGCTGCAGTGTGTTTTTGAGTTTGCAAATGTCCATTTTAAAGAAGTTTCTTTATATTTGTAGCTCTGTTATATGCATACTGTAGACACTCCTTTTAGGTTCAAGGGCATTGTGGATCTTAGAAACTGATTCTACCAAAAAAAAAATTCTGGAGTGAAAATAAGTTACCTTATACTACAAAGTTATGCTGCAATTATAAGGAATGCATTTCCTTCTCTTGAAAATAAACTGAAGATCTGATCAAATGTGTACTTATAAACCCTGCAAGCATTCATAAGCTGTTGTGTTCAGCCTGGGGCTGAAAATGAAAATTAGCCTCCCACGGCAGTTTCACTGTAAATACCACCCCGCTGCAATTACAATTTAAATAGTCTTCTTAGGAGAACCACGTGCACTTTTCCCAACATTCAATTCAAGATGCAACTGGCAGAATAGAGTCAGAGGAAGAATTTAGCAAAGAAGTGGACAAATCTTCTAGGAGGGCAAGGCACCCTACACACACAAATGTAACATTTCAGCTTGGCACAATTGCTAGTGACCAATCCCATGTAAGGGAGGAACAAAGGCAAGCTCTCTGAATTAAAAGGCCAGGTCAGGGAAAAGGAATGTGGCCCAGTGCAGTCTTTTATAAATGGGGGATGGATCAGTACCCCACCTAACCAGGTGGCAACTAGGGTCCCTTACACATCCAGAGCGCACTGGTACACAAGGCAACCTTTCAGTGTTCCTGATTATTATCTTCTATCCCTTGCAGGCTGCTAAATGGGTGAGGGACAGTAGGAAGAGCTCTTTGTTTCTGTAAGATAATGGGAGAGGGTGGCAAAAATAAGGTCTTGTATGTCCAGGAACATATTTTTTTCCTTCTTTTTTTTCCTTTTTTTTTCATTAAAACAGCTTGACTTTGGCAGGCATAGGATTGTAATGGTCCTAATACCTAGTGTTGTCATGATATGTAAACATTAATGATAATATACTGCAGGACTAAGGAGCGTGTCTTCTGTGAGTTTTATGCATTTTTCAATCTGGTAGAGATCCATAATGCTGTCAAATGCAACTGCCATGGAAATTAATCAGGTTTGCCTGTATGTCCACAGGAGTAGAATTTGTCTATAAAGGGAGTACCTTATTTACCTAAATCCAAGATGATGTTGTAATTGTCATGTATAGGATATAATTATTGGAGGGTCACCTTAAATTTGTCCCCAGTCACAGCAGGGGCAGGCAGCCTGACCCCCACACCTTGTTCCCCTCCTTACTTGCCTCCCCATACCTGTGCCCTTGCTGCCTATCCCTCATCCCCTATCCCACTTGCCCACTGTGCCTGAAATCCAGCAATTATAGCTGCTGCCTGAACCTCCATTCTCACTACTGCCATCTCCCACGCAATTCCCCACAGGTGTGCTGTCTCATCCACCAGTGCACTGCTGCTGCAACCCCTGGCCCATTCCTCTGATCAAAAGCAGTGCAGTATGGTTTAGGGGATAGGGCAGCAGCGAGCTGAGGAATGGGGCAGCAGCATGGTTGAGGGGTGAGAAAGCAGCATCGGTCAGTGGACACATCATCAGCATGAGTGGGTGATCTGGCAGGCTGCCACCTTTCCCAGATGCTAGCCGAGTATAAGGGGAGAATGATGTCCCAGGATTTGCCGAGTATAAGGGGAGAATGAACTCCCGGGATTTGCTTGAGAAGCATCTATGGATGCAAGCCAGCATTTTGGTCACTTTTACTAGTCACAGCATCGCATTGCAGGCTCATGTTCATCTTGTGGTCAATGATGACCCCCAAGTCTCTTTCTTCTGTAGTGCTGGTCAGCGTAGCATTGCCGAGCCTATAAGGACGCTGCAGGTTTTTCCTCCCAAGGTGGAGAGCCTTGCATTTTTCAGTGTTAAACACCATCAGGTTCTCATCCGCCCATTTGCTGAGCCTGTCCAGGTCAGTCTGGATCACTCGCCTGTCTTCTGCTGTGGATGCTTTGCCCCAAAGTTTGGTGTTATCGGTTAACTTGGCCAGTCTGCTTCTGACTCCAGTGTCCACATTTCATTAATGAAGATGTTGAACAATATGGGTCCAGGACAGAGCCTTGGGGGACCCCACTGGTCACAGGGCACCATGACAATTGACTTCACTCAATTACCACCCTCTGGGTCCAACCATGGAGCCAATTTCCCAGCCAATGGATTGTAGTGGACCCAAGGCCACAATTGGCCAGTTTCGCCAAGAGGTGATGGGATACCAGATGGAAAGCTTTTTTGAAGTTAAGATATATGACATCAATCTCTTTTCCCTTGTCCAGGTGACCTGCTCGTAGAAGGAAATGAGATCGGTCAAGCAAGACCTACCCACAATAAACCCATGCTGACTATCCCTCAGGATGTTGGTGTCGGCCAGTCCATTAAGGATGGCCTCTTTAATAAACTTTTCTAAGACCTTCCCCGGGATAGAAGTCAGGCTGATGGGCCTATAGTTTGCCAGATCCACTTTCCTTCCTTTCTTGAAGATAGACACCACATTGGCCTTATTCCAGTCTTTGGGCACTACACCAGAGCGCCAGGATTTTTCAAAGATCCGTGCCAGGGGTGGGCTATGATGCTCACCAGCTCCTTGAGTACCCTGGGGTGTAGATTGTCAGGGCCACCTGACTTGAAGGTATCCAGACTCTCAAGATGTTCCTTCACGAGGTCGGCATTTATGGAGGGCAGGGGATCACCCTCACCTGGACCTCCCTGTCCTGTAGCAGACATGGTTGTCCCATAGGACTGATGAAAGACTGACGCAAAGTACCCATTTTATAGGTTGGCTTTTTCCTGGGCGTCAGTTGTCAGGGGTCCAATGTTGCCCTTCCTTTTTCTCCGGCTCCCCACATATCTGAAAAAGGACTTTGTATTGTCCTTGATGCTCGAAGCTAGTTGGAGTTCAGTTGCAGCCTTGGTGTTCCTGGTTTGCTCCCTGCAGGACCGGACCAGTGCAGAATAATCCTCCTTGGAGGTGAATCCCATCCTCCGTCCTTTGTAAGCCTTTCTTTTTAGCCTCAGGAGGTCTGCTAGGTCCCTGGAGAGCTGGGGGGCTGCTGTGCCCTCTTGCTGCCTTTCCTCCGAGATGGAATACAATTAGCTTATGCCTTGAGGATTGCTCCCTTGAGGAGCAACCAGTCTTCCTGAACTCCCCTCCCCCTGGAGTCGTGGTCCCTTAGGGCCTCACTGACAAGCCTCCTGAGCTTGTCAGAGTCGGCTTTCCTGAAGTCAAGGACTTCTGTGTTGCTGACTGACTTGCCAGCTTTACGGCAGATGGTGAAGGTGAGGAGCTTGTGGTCGCTGTCACCCAGCTTTCCATCAATCACTAGGTCGCCAATTAGGTCATCCCTAGTAACGAGTACCAGGTTGAGCAGCGCTTTACTTTTCATTGGCCTGTAGACTTCTTGAGTCAGGTAGAGGTCATCCATGCATGATAGGAAGTTTTGCGACCGCTCAGATTTTGCTGAGTGATCCTCCCACGAGATGTCCGGGGAATTGAAGTCACCCATGACAACCATGGTCCTGGAGCATGCAGCCTCAGCCAGTTCCTGGGCGAACTCCTGGTCAAGCTCTTGACTTTGGGTGGGAGGTCTGTAGTAGACTCCTACCATTGTGTCCCCTGTGCTGTGTTCCCCACAGATTTTAACCCAGAGGGTTTCCAGTCATCCACCCTGGATGCCAACATCAGCTTTCCTTAACATAGAGAGCTACACCTCCACTCCTTTTATCTACTCGATCCCTCCTGTACAGGGTATAGCCACCTATACCTGTGGTGCAGTCATGGGTGGAGTCCCACCAGGTCTCTGTTATCCCGATGACATCATAATTATTTGCATTATGCAGGAGTATGAGTTCCTCCCGCTTGTTCCCCAAGCTCCTGGCATTTGTGTACAGACACGCACGTGTCCCCTTGGGGGCTCTTGCCTTGCCCACAGATTGTACCAGGGCTGGGGCAGGGGTGGGCTCCCTTAAGTGCCTTGGCCTGCTGGCTTTGCAAGGGTTGCTCAGCGGGCCAACAGTGGTGGTAGTCCCCCCATCCCCCAGTGGGTTTAGTTTAAAGCCCAGTGGAGCAGGTCAGCCAGTTTGGCTGACAAGAGCCTCCTCCCCAATGGAGAGCAGTGGAGGCCATTTCTTCCCAGCAGCTCACTGCCTCTCTTGTCATAGAGCAGGCTGTGGTTGTGAAAGCCAAAGCCTTCCCTAACCAGCGCCGCAGTCTTTGGTTAACTACCTGGATCCTCCTCTGCCTCCTCAGCCCATACCCTGAGACTGGGAGGATCGAAGAGAACACCACCTGTGCCCCCAGACCATCCGTTCCCAAATCCCTCTAGTGCCTCATGACACGGTTGGGAGCGCTGCGAGCCGTGTCATTGGTGCCCACATGAATAAGGAGCATGTGATAGTGGTCTGTGGGCCAGAGGAGCTTAGGGATCTTCTCCGCAATGTCTCGGATGTTGCCCCCTGGGAAGCAGCAGACTTCCTGGGCTAAGGGAAAGGTTTAAATTCAGCTGAATCTGTTGCGGCGTTTCAATGCTGCTTTGGAGATTTGGATTGGCCAGGGAGAAGCAGGCGCATCCAGGTGGCTGTAGGTTCTCTTGCTGCTCCTCCAGCTGTGCTTGCCTCTCCCCAGGTGGAGGGAACCATGGTAGATGTCCCCATGGCTGCCCTGCCTGACCCCATTGCCTACCAAGTCCCAGCCTAGTCCCGGCACTTATTAAAAGAAAAAAAAAAAGCCCTGCACTCACTGGCTGCAGCAGTGGCGACTGGGGACTCTGGGTACACATGGCAGAGACCCCATGCACAGCATGGAGCAATGGGGGGCAGCAGGGATGGATCCCCCCACCGCTTCGCACCCATGTGGCAGCTGCCCCATGGCACAGGTGCAGTGTGGCTCAGCAGGGCATCATGCGCTGTATGGGAGCTGGGACCCCTGGGCCTGAGCAGTGCCGGGCTCTGGCTGACAGGTGGGAGGGCTATGGGGCTGTGCCAGATTCCTCTCAAGGGAGGAGGGGTGTGGGATGACAGCAGGCTGGTGTCTCTCCCCCAGAACACAGGGATTGGAAGGGACCTTAAGGACAGCTCACAGATACTGGCCAGCTACAGATGTCAATATTACAGCAGTCCTTCTGCCCGTCTTTCCCCTCCCTCTTTTAAGTTTATTTCCCTGCAAGCCTGGCTCTGAAACATCTGAAATGTTTTGGATGGTTTCATTTAGATTCAGAGATGTTTTGGAGCCTTCTGTTTAGTTTTGAATCTGGTGTTTCGGGTGCTGAAATGGGCCAAAACATCTCCGAAACAAAACAGCTGCCAAAATTTCAGACAGCTCTGCAGGCCAGGCCTTCCCAAGGTTAGGAGGACTGAGACTATTGCCATCGACAGGAAGCAATGGGTGGTGGTGGTTGGCGACTCTCTTCTGTGGGGGATGAAGGCATCCATCTGTCAGTGTGAACAGTTGTCTCAGGAGGTCTGCTGCTTGCTCGGAGCCTGAATCAGAGAAGTCACAGAAAGATTGCTGAAACTCATCTGGCCCTCTAACTACTCCTCCATGCTGCTCATCCATGTGACCACCAATGATACTTCCAGGGAGGGCCCTGAACAGATCAAAAGTGACTACAGGGCTCTGGGTGCAAGGGTGAAGGGGACAGGACTCAGGTGGCATTTTCCTCAATCCTTCCAGTCAAGAGGGCGGGCTAGGGCAGAAGTGGATAGATACATCCTGCAAATCAATGCATGGCTGTACAGATGGTGTTGCCAGCAGGGCTTTGTCTTCTTCAATCATGGGATGTTGTTCCACCAAGGATTGCTAGGAAGAGACAGGATCCATCTGATGAAGAGAGGGAAGAGAATTTTCACAGACAGGCTTGCTACCCTAATGAAGAGGGCTTTAAACTAGGTTTGCCAGGGGATGGAGACCAAAGCCCTGAGGTAAGTGGGGAAGTGGGTGACTTGAAGGAAGCACAAGCAGGAGGGGAAAACAGGGGATGCCTTCTCATTCTTCCTGAGAAAGTAGGGCGATCAGCTAGTTACCTCAGATGTCTGTACATGAATGCATGGAGCCTGGGAAACAAGCAGGAAGAATTAGAAGTCCTTGCACAATAACTTAACTATGCTGCGTTTGGAATAACAGCACGTTGGTGGGATAGCTCCCATAACTGAAGCATTGTCATGGATGGGGGTAACCTGTTTAGGAAGGCAGGCAGAGCAGAAGAGCAGGAGTTGCTCTTTATGTAAAAGCTGTATGACTGCTCAGAGCTCCAGTATGAAATTGGAGATAGGTTTGTTGAAAGTCTCTTGGTCAGGATGAGAGGGGAGAGCAACAAGGGTGATGTCATGGTGGGTATCTGCTACAGACCACCAGACCAGAAGGATGAGGTAAATAAGGCTTTCTTGAAACAGCTAGTGGAAGTTTCTAGATCACAGGTCCTGGTTCTCATGGGGGATCACCCTAACATCTGCTGGGAGGGCAATCAGCAGTGCACAGGCAATACAGGAAGTTTTTGAAGAGTGCTGGGGATAACTTTCTGGTGCAGGTGTTGGAGAGGCCAACTAGGATCCATGCTCTTTTTGACCTACTGCTCACAAACAGGGAAGAATTGATGGGGAATGTGCAAGTGGGAAGCAACTTGGGTAGCAGTGATCATGAGATGATTGAGTTCAGGATCCTGAAGAAAAGAAGAAGAGCAGCAGAGTAAGGACCCTGGACTTCAGAAAAGCAAACATACTCAGGGAACTGCTGGGCAGGATTCCCTGGGAGGCCAGTCTGAGGGGGAAAGGAGCCCAGGAGAGCTGGTTGTACTTTGAAAATATCTTACTAAAAGTGCAGGAATGAAGTATCCCAATGCACAAGAAAACTAGCAAGTATGGCAGAAGACCAGCTTGGCTTAGCAGAGAACTCTTTAATGAGCTAACACACAAAGGCAGCTTACAAGAAGTGGAAACTTGAACAGACTACTAGACAGAAGTAAAACAGTATTATTTGGGCTTGCAAGGATGAAATCAGGAAGGCCAAAGTACAACTGGAGTTGCAGCTAGCAAGGGACATGAAGAGTAACAAGAAGGATTTTTACAAGTATGTCAGCAATAAGAGGGATATCAGGGGAAGTGTGGATCCCTTACTGAATGGGGGAGGCAACCTAGTGGCAGATTACGCAGAAAAGGCTGAAGTATGCAATGCCTTTTTCATCTTAGTCTTAACAGACAAGGTTAGTTACCAGACTACTGTGCTTTGCAGCAGTTTGTGGAGGAGGTGAGCAGCTGACAGTAGTGAAAGAACAGGTTAGGGACTATTTAGAAAAGCTGAATTTGTACAATTTCACAGGTCTGGATGCGATGTACCCAAGGGTGCTGAGGCAGTTCAGCAATGTGATTGCAGAGCCATTGACCTTTACCTTTGAAAACTCATGGCAATTTGGCGAGGTCCTGGATGATTGGAAAAGGACAAATACAGTGCCCGTCTTTAAGAAAGGGAAGAAGCTGGATCTGGGGAACTACAGACTGGTCACCCTCAATTCAGTCCCTGGAAAAATCATTAAGCAGGTCCTCAAGGAATCTATTTCTGAGCACACAGAGAAGAAAGGGATTAGAAATAGTCAGCATGGATTCAACAAGGGCAAGACAAGCCTGATCAACCCGACTGCCTTCTATGATGAGATGACTGGCTCTGTGGATGCAGGGAGAGCAGTGGATGTGATATAGGTTGATTTCAGCAAGGCTATTGATGTGGTTTCCCACAGCATTCTTCCCAGCAAGCTAAGGAAGCATGGGTTGGATGAATGGACTGTAAGGTGGATAGAAAACTGTTTGGACCATTGGGCTCAAAGGGTAGCAATCAATAGCTCAATGTCTACTTGATAGCTGTTATCAAGTGCAGTGCCCCAGGGGTTGATTCTGGGGCCGGTTTTGTTCAATTTTTCTATGGGTTTGTTTGCATCTATCCTCTTTCTCTCTCAGTGTTGCGACCCCCCTCCCTCCCCTTTCCCCACATTACCTCCCACCCCCAGACTTAGCTGACTAACATCGTAATTATGTAACTTGGATGCGTTCTCCTCCTCACCCCCACCCCACTTATGTTAGTCCCTCACTCAGACACACTGTATTTCCTTTATGGGTTTGTCATTTTTCTTCTATGAGTCTTAACATTTTCTAATAAATGATCTGGAAGATGAGATGTCTGCAAGTCTGCAGATGGCACCAAGCTGAGTGGAGCAGTAGATACACTGAAGGGTAGGCATAAGATTCAGAGAGACCTAGATAAATTGGAGGATTTGACCAAAAGAAATGTCATGAAGTTCAATAAGGACAAATACAAAGTCCTACACTTATGATGGAACAATCCTGTGCATTAGTACAAGCTGGGGACTCGCTGGTTAAGCAGCAGCTCCACAGAAAAGGACCTGGGGATTACAGTGGTCAATAAGCTGAATATGAGTCAACAATGTGCCCTTGTTGCCAAGAACGCTGATGGCATATGGGGCTGCACTGGTAAGTGTGTTGCCAGCAGATCAAGGGAAGTGATTATTCACCTCTATCTGACACTGGTGAGGCCACATCTAGAGTACTGTGTTCAGTTTTGGGCTCCCCACTACAACAAAAATGTGTACAAATTGGAGAGAATCCAGCAGAGGGCAACAAAAATGGTTAGAGGGCTGGGGACTTAGAGGCTGAGGGAACTGAACTTATTTCATCTGAAGAAGGGAAGACTAAGGGAGGATTTAGTAATAGCCTTCAACTACCTGACGGGTGGTTCCAAACAGGATGGAGCTAAACTGTTCTTAGTGTTGGCAGATGACAGAAGAAGGAACAATGGTCTCAAGTCACAGCAAGGGAAGTTTAGGTTAGATATTAAGAAAAACTCTCACTAGGAGGGTAGTAAAGCACTGGGGCAGGCTACCCAGGGTGGAATCTCTATCCTTACAGGTTTTCAAGACCTGCCTAGACAAAGCCTTGGCTGGGATAATATAGTTGGGGATAGTCTTGCTTTGAGCAGGGAGCTGGACTAGATGACCTCTTTCCCTTCCAACCCTAATTTTCTATGATTCTTTGACTATACTGCTTCCAGTGTCAAAGCTAGTGAATATGAGCATGGGGTGTCTAAGCGCAGCACTGCGTTATGGTGTATAGACATGCCAAGAGTGATGCAAATTCATTATCACTGTGTGGGCTGTTTGGTGGAAAAGGGTGATTCCAATCAAGATTCCAGTTAAAGCAGGCATTCATAAATAAAAATCTGTTATACTAACTGGCACCTTTTTGTCAGACTTAGCAGGCAGCCCAGAGTTGCCTCAGCATGTAGACTGAACTATGCTCTCTCCAAAGACAGCAGGTCCCTTCAGAAAAAGCTTGAGGCAAATTGGTGGGGCAATCAAAGGAAGGCTGTAGTTGGGGAGGCTTTGTTTACAAGAATGACATTCAATTTTATATGCAGAAATGTTTAAAGTGCTTCAGGCTTTTATTGTGCAAAAAAGGCTGTCCTTGTGTCCATGTGCTGCCTCTGCTGGTCCCATGAATATACACTATACCACCCATGGTGGCTTCCATCCTTCCTCTGTTCTCCTCAGTTCTTTCTCTGCTTCTTCTATGCCTTTTGAAGCCTGTGAATGCACCTCCATCCTTGTCTGCCCTAGTCTGCTGCACTTTGTTCTCGTCTTTTGCTCATGTCCCCATCCCTGACACTTTCTACCTGAATTACTAATTCTAATCCTCCCCTGCTTCCCAGTTATTTGCTGTTTTCCTACTTTCTATATTTGCTTCCTGCTTTCGCATCACACACACACACACACACACACGCAGATGCACACGCTTCTCACTTAGCCTTTCTGAAGCCCATAGGAGTTGCTATGGACCCTACAGTGTCTCAGGAAGGATGGGGTCAAGACATTGGCTATGCCTATACTGCATATCTGAGCACCCTGGGAAGCACTGTGTTTTCTATAGTTCTTGCTGGAGGAGCAGATCCTCATAGTCTCCAGAGTCTTAAATCATCCATAGTGCTCAGCTTCACTTTTACCCTTTTATGCTCATCTAAGAACAACCAAATACCCCTTGCAACGGCTTAGGCTGGCACAGAAAGTGCGAAGGTGGATGGTTTGCAACACATTAGCATTGTCATGCTCCTTTGATTGCTATGTTTGGCCACCCATAACACATAATTTCAGTAATAGGACAACATTGCAAACAGATCCATTAAACACTTACAGCAAACCTGAAAATATTTAAAATAAGCTGCACCTTAAAACAATACAGTGGGAGGTGGGAAGCAGGGTGGTTGGCCTCTTTGTGCCTGTAAGGATTAAAAGGCATTGTCCTGATATGCCCCCTGCAGAAGTGGGACATACTCCTAAATCCTCAGTGATCAAGTTGGTTTTTAACAGAGTTTCTTTAAATCCCCAATACACTTTTGGTTGAGCCTACATTCAAATGATTTCTAGCCATGTAATAAAACATCTAAAAGAAAGTGGGAAATAATCACCAATTAAGAAAGAAGCACTTTAATAAAATAAAAATCAGCTCTGGACACCAGAGCTTGTTGCTTTCTATCAGATAAAGCACCCATTTTTAAACATTTCATTTTGTACCTAGATTATGTCTTCCCAGATAAGCTTTAAGCATTACCATCTGCTCCGCAGCAAGCACATGATCATATCACTTTGATTCTGTTGAATACAAAGGCTATTGACAACTGGGAGACAACAAAACAACGTGCAGTTGTTTCACAGACTGCTATTATATTAGGATCACTTTAGGACTGCATCCTGGCTTGTCTTGTGAGGGAGGCTGAATGCACTTGGAGACTCCAGTCCATCCCCTTCCCCACCCAGGCGACAAACTGACACTAAAGCTTCCCAAATGCTGGTAAAGAGAAGGAGTGTTGGCTCAGTGCACCTAGCTACACTCAACAGCCTCAAGGGTTGAGTCTTAGCCAGGGCCCCATGCCTCTGCATGCCTGATAACTTTTGGAAGCAAGTTTCTGAGTCAGAGAGCCTAAACCTTTCACAAGCAGATTTAAACTATATTCACACCTTTCAGTAAGCTCAGAGGCACTCTTTCTGCATCTGTACCATGAAGGCAAAATGGCCCAAAGCACTCCTGTTTGGCCACTATCATAATGCCTTCTCCTTACTGCTCTTTAGAGGAAGCAAAGGCACAACTTGTGTGCAATAGTATAATCATTTCTAATAACAATATCCAGTTGTTTAAAACAGCATTCTCTAGTGCAAACCTGACAACATTTAATCAAAAAAAATGTAGCAATGCTTTCTTGTATACCAGGTGAGCTTAAAGACTATTCTTTTTCATACTTCCCATTTTAAAGGAAATATTGCGTATTTCTCACTAAGATCCAAAATATGGTACATTTCACTTCAAAATAATGTGACAATTCATAATTGTTGCGGGAAAATTATATCATTCCAAGACAAATTGGTGCTTTCACATTTAAGTATGTGAATCTTACTCTCCTACTTGCTCAAAATATTTTTAACACTCTTTAAGATACAAATTTTAGCCTTGACAATGAATGACTTGCTTCAACTACTAACAGGTGTCTAAGCAAAATACTGAATAAAATATAAATTTTATTTGTGAATGTTTGCAGGGAGTCACCTGATATAATGTAATATTTGAAGAAATTCAAAAACATTCAGGACTTTTTAACTGATGATTGATGAAAACTTTCAAGACTATTATTAAGGTTACAGAATGTCGAGTTGAATTTGGTTGTCACATGTTTTCAAAGTCATTGTGTGAATTGCAAGTCACAGCAACATTTCTTTTTATTTTAGTGGTTGAAGCTCTTCTTAGGGTTTTGAACTGTAGCAAAGATTGTATTATTTAAGCAACAGCATTAACACTAAGGTTATGACCTGGGATATTATTTCCTAAATGAGAAATGTGAAGGTGAGAAGAACAAATGACAGATTTCCCTGGCTTGGAGCCAAAAATGTCTTGGACCATACACAATTCATTTGCATTTTTAGCATCAATTAAAACGCAATGCTTCCTCCCACTTTGTAAGCTGTTCCAATTGCTAATCTACGGACGGCCTGCCCATAAATCTCTGTAAAAGTGTGCAATCTTCTTTCTATCAAATTAAAAGGGAAGGTTAATTCATTTTAAGTGTACTGTTGATAGAAGATCTCTAAGAAGCACTTTATAATACCCTTTTTGAAAGGAAAGAAGCGCAAGCTAAATAAACTGTGACAATGAATGCATTTTTTCAGGGGTGGTCCTCTTGGAAAATGCTAACCACATTAAAGTAGGTGGGTACTGAAATATGCAGGTAATAAAAGTTGAAGTTGTCATTCACCTGAGCAGGTGGTGGAAGAACCTTCTTGCATATCTGCTGATTGGATCCCGATATTCCAAGACAGTCATATCCAACAGGGGCCTTGGTGGAGCATAAAAGGTTCCAAGGCTTGCCTCAAGCTGTGCTGTGGAGTTCAAACACAGCAGCAATGAAACAAGTGAAACTGCTTCAATTACAACAGGTTGTTCATGTTTGCAATCAGTCAGATTTCTCAAACACAGATGAAAAGCAAGCTTGTTGCAGGACAGATAAAATTAATATATGACAGCTGGTACAAAAACAAACCTGTGTATAAACTTTCACTTGAGGCAGAGCTGACAATGATTTTGAGCAACAGAAAGCTGTCAGAAGTGAAGAAATCTATAATAAACAAAGCTCTGCCAGAAAAGCATAATTAAAACAGTGACTCATAGGAGCAACAGAGTTTGAACAAGTTTGTCCAACTAAAATCAATCCTGGTTAACTTTTCTCTTTTCTCATACAAAAAGAACAACAGCGTATAGCTTTTTCAAGTAGTACCATTGTGCATGAGACAAGCAGGTAGCTAAGTTTTTCTCGTGATGGCCCTAAGGGCTCTGGAACTCCCCTCAACAAATACTTCCTCATTTTTGTAAAAAGGTTCAAAAGCAAACCTTGGGCCTGATGTTCCTTTATCTTGCACTGATGCAATTCAGAATAGCTCCACAGTAGTCAGTGCCATCACATTGGTTTAAAACTACTGGAGAATCAAGCTCTTTTTTCAGAAGCATTTTCTCTTTAAAAATGGTCTGACCTGCTATAAATTTTCCTTTCTTAACTATAGAATTATTTTTCTAGGATTACTTAGTCTACAGAAAAGAAGATTGGCAGAATGGGGTTGTTGAAAAAATGAAAATGAAAAAATGTGGGTTTTGGGTTACTTTTTTTTAACTGAAAATTGGGGATTTTTTTATCAGAGAAAACCAGGATCCCTGCTCATCAGGCAGACAAAATCTCATTAATATATGGTTATTAATATTTATTAACTAGCCATTATTAATGTTTTAATTAACTAGCCATTTCTGTATTTAGTGATGCTAGTTCTTAAGTCTAAGCATAGTTACATTTTATTCTGTAAGGTGTGATAGCACTAAATACTCTAATAGTATAGTGTTAGGAACATAGGCAAACTGTTAGTAAATTAGGTTTTGCATTATCTTAAATCTAGACAGAAAGATAAGTGGACTTCAGAGGTATTTTCTTTCAAAGCAGCAGTCAATTTAGATTAAAATTGAATACAACAATGCTATTGCAAAAACAAGCCATATTCTCTTGCCATTGCTGTTTTCTTGACAGCATGTTTTGTACTTCAGAAATGTTCCAACCTACATGGAATACAAGTAACTACTAGCAATGTTACAGATTCATTAGATAGCCCAGCTTGATGTTGAAGGCAGAAATGAAGATCTCAAAGATAACCACCCCATTACTACAAATAAAAGGGCTGACTGGGTTTCACTAATAAAAAGAAAACAAATTACCATGTCAAATTTGCAAGTCATACAGAATAAATCCTGTCTAGAATAAAATTCTGTTTGAAGTTAAAACAGTCTAAGGCAGGGGGATAGGAACATACAGACTTTTTTTTTATAATATACACATTTTGTACTATAGCTTTAAGAACAGCCTTTTTCACTGATTTTTTTAAAGTGTGTTTTATTAAGCCAAGACTTCAATATTGTACATTTGTGGAGTTAAGATTATGGTAATCTTTCATTCATCTCATAATGTAGAACGGGGATAACTAACTGATGACCTGAGAGCAAACTGAATAGCATGCATTTTTTCGGTGAGCTGTGACTCACCACCTCTACTAGCAGCCTCCTTTCGTCTCATCAAAGATGTGCCTTGTACCTGGCTGCACTCCTGCTGGGCCTTGGCATGACATTTTCCTACTCAATTGTTACACTCTAAATCTTAGAATCTCTTATGCGCCATAGTGTACAACAATTCAGTAGGAATGTATCTCACTGGAATCCAGCAGAGATGAGGCTGAGCCTTAAGTTCACCTTTTCATGTGAGGATGTCAGAAGTGACTGTGCTGGATAGGAAGGTTACAGTAAGTAGAGATGTGACACTCCTGATGGATGCAGCAGAAAAACACAACACAGAAAGCCACTGAATGTGACACCAAAAGAATGCCCCTTCTGCAAACACTTACAAACAAAACTACCATATTTATGTTACTATAAGATGACCCTGAATATAAGATGACCCCCAATAAATAAGAGTCTATATATAGAAACTTTATAAATTTGTTATAATTTTCCAGGCATGGAATCTAACTATCAGAAGTTTGCCTTGAATTTGTTCTCCTCTCATTGCTACAGCAGGAAAAACAGATCTGGGAGAGTCAGGTGGCATCCCTGCCCTCCGGCTCTGCAACTTCTTCCCCCTGCAGACACTTGCACCTCCCCCCCTCAACTGTTAGACCCTGCTGTCCCTGAGCACATGGAAGTGAGAAGCAAATCTGAAAGTAATGACTTCAAAATAAACATGCCTATAGTAATTTAATTGAGCTCAGCTAGAATTGATGTATTTTATATTTTTTGAAACTGCTGCAAATCTTAGCAGAGGTACTCCATAAACACATTTTCAAGGAGCACTTTTTACCTACTCATATGTAGTACAAACTATACAACATATTAGCCCAAAGCCAAAAGGCTCAGGGTTTACCATACTGATCACTGGGCTGGACCCCAAAGTCAAGCCATTGTAACCTCACAGCTCAGCACTGCTCAGTATGTGCGTGTACTCCAGATATCTGCCACAAAGGATCCATGTGCTAATTAGCCCTGCCACACATGGCTGGAACTAGGTGTTCTTGTCATGAGTCTTGGGATCCTCCAAAAATTTATATGCAGATGAGGTTCAGAGCAACCTGGGCCAGCTCTACCTCATGGAGGGCAGAGTCACTCTAAAAGTATGAGATAGGCTGAGAGAGGGGGTGACAGAGAGATTCTGGGTGAGCTGTTTGGGGTCCTGTTTGGTGATATTTGCCAGACATTTAAGGCTGGTGAAGAAACAAGAATCACTGGAAATGAGAAAGAAAGGCACAATGGGTGCTACTGCACAGTTTCTTCAGATGGGCTGTACTAACCTACTTAAGATAATGAACGAAAGGGCTCGGGAAACAGGAAGGGAATTGGTGGGGGGATAGAAAAGGGGTACTGAGGCAGCCCTTTGTGTGACTGTGTCAGGTAAAGGGCATGGTGATGGGCATGTGGACACACAGAGTATAGTATGGTTACTGTAACAAAATAGGAATGGTGTGACTGTAAAGGTGTGGTTTAGAGTGAACCATATCAGTCATGAGATAGATGCGTAGAGGTATACATATATGTATATTTTTATTTATATATATAGAAAATATATTTTTGTAAAAAGCCTTCCAACCTATCCTTTTCACTAAGATCAAACAAAGATCAAGATCAAGTGACTGGGGGCATCTGAACCCCAAGGTCTCTGGGCCTGGGGCTTGCATGTAATTTGGGGAGCATCCCAAGCCCCAGACCAATGGGTCTGGGAGGGAGGATACTTCCCTAGTGGTGGAACCACACAGACTTGACGACTGAGTTCTGTTCAGTAGAATTTTTGAATGTGACTATTGGGCTTTGCCCAATTGAATCTGGAACTTACTTGGCACTTGAAACAAAATATAACAAAACTCTCCAAAAAACTATCTTGTGGTAGGTTCTCAACGATGTGTTTGCCCAATATGGGCCATGTGTTTTATAATCATGCTCAGTGTTGTCTGCATTTAACCAACTTCATTTTGATTAATGAGCACATGCTGCTTTTGGCAGCAGTTTAATGATAGACAACGTATTTAATAAGATTTCCTCATATGCGAATGTAAGACAAGGAGCTTTTGTCCCCATGCTGATTGGGGGGAAAACCTCGTCTTGCATTCGAGTAAAACAGTAAATGCTCTTGTGCCCTCCCTTTGACAACGCTGCTCTTTAATTCTGTGCTGGCTCCAAATGTTAAGTATCTGACTCCTTACACATGAGTGTAATACAGAAGTAAATATTTTAATTATTCATTCTCTCTCTCTCTAATATTATGTATTGTATAATATATTTTAGAAATGTATAACCTTCCTTATTACTGATATGAATTAAAATCTGCATGCAATCTATGACTAATTGTATTGAAAATATTTATATAATAATGACTCTTGTTTATAGACTATATTATAAACTAGCAAGGTAACTCTTCTGACTAGTTTGGAACTTTTAAATGTAAAGTCTTTAAAATTTTTTTAAGTCAATACATATTATCATAACTCATATATAGATTTTAACATATAAATCCATATAAAACATAATTATAATAAAATATAATCACATTCTAACCTTCTCTCTCTGCTGTCAACTTTTTTCTAAAAAGGTGATTTACGATAGCACTCAAGCTTATGTAACACTGTTGGCCCATAGTGTTCCAGTTCATGCTACTCAGGACATTAATCGCCTCATGCATCTCATCATACTGAATGTACTGGTGGATGATGTCCAGAAGACTCAGCTGTCCTCTTGGGATGACACCTGTAATAGTAAAGATGAAAGCCAAGGGTTGTATCATATGGGTGTAGAACAATAATAGACTACTTTTCAGTACAGTTTAAACATTATTGCTTTTGTTAAAGTCTTAATAAATAAATGGGCTTTATGTTAAAATATTTTTAAAAATATGTTTGCATAGCACATATTGTTTAGCCTCATTATGTCTTACACTGTGGAGAAAACTCATCAGTGAAATACAACCATGTGCATAAGTAGTATATGTTTATCAGCAACAAAACTACTCAACAGTAAATTTATAGGCTCTTTTGAGATGGTTATCTCTATAGTATCTGAGCTCCTCATATATATTAATAAATTTATCTTCACAGAGTATATTTCAGATAGGGAAGTATTAGTACATGAGACATAGAACGGCATTGATTGTATGTGTGGGGATGAACGTGTGAGGTTTTTTATATACTGATATAAAGTATGCATCTGTACACATGCACTTACATCAAATGTCACAATGGCATGAAGTAAAAAAAATCCACATTGATCTCTCAAGTAAGTCATTGGTTCTTGGAACAGATTCAGAGCACTCAGAAGGAGAAGCTTTTCCTAACATAGTCTTAAACAACACAGAAGAGTTAATTCAGGAACTGTATCTGAACAATTAAAGTTGATTGCATGGCAATTAAGACTATTGCAGGGTTGCTTTACTTTCCTCTGAATTAACTATAAGTGCCATGCTCTGGCATGCTTGCCAGTGGTTGCCTACTGCTGATACACTGTGTTTATTCAGATACCACACACACTTTTCCTTAAAAATTAGCCTTCTAAAAATTGGGGGTGTCATAAGCAAGGTGGTTGATTTTCTGCATGGAACAGAAGCATAAACATGCTATAAGATGGCTGTCACTTCTTTTCCTTGTCTTCTCCCTCCAGCAACTTATCCCTAGTGTGATATATTCATGGAGAGAAAGGCAAAATCCAGCAGTGGCAGATTCAGGGGAGGTGCAGTGGTGTGGTCATACCCTGGTTTGATTTCTGTTTCATCCAAAGCTTAAAAACAAACTGCCTACCAGCAGCAGAAGCATCTTTATTCAGGCACTGCTAAGGGAATCAATTGACTTCATAGCTCATTAGATTCTACTGATTCCTGGTAATTACTTTTTACTTCATAAGCTTTACTAATCCTTTCTGCTTTATAATGGTCTTCATGATCTGCTAATCAAGCTATCCTTTGTTCAGCAATTTTGCTGTTAGTTACTCCTGGTCTCTCTCCTCCAATTTCACAGCCCTTCAGACTGTTTTTTGTTCTTTTCAAAATCTTAGGTCTGTCCATGGAATCCAGTCTTCAGCAACACCTGCAGTTTCACCTTTTGCCTGAGCAACCAAGAGCTGTTGACAATTCAGCTGTGAAAGGGTTAAAACTGTAGCTTGTGCCTGAGTAGGAAAGGGAGGGTGAGTGAGCTGAAGATTAGGCTCTGTCCCTGCCTTATGTAGCCATAACTCTGGAAAACGATTTTATTCTTCATTCTGCCTTCCTCAGTACATGGTGCATATCTTATTTGGGGCTACAGCATGCAGGAAAATATGGGTATTTCTAAAGGAACTCTGAAATCTACTTAGGTGGAAGAAAAATGCCAATAAAAGCTATTTAAAGGAGAATGTCAATCGATGTTGACTTTATACTTATGCAGGGGTTCTGAAATTGTCTTTCAAACTTAAGAAAAATGTACAAGGATGCTGGGAAATATTGAGTCTCGGAAGTGCAACCAAAAGACAAAGAATGGTTGAGAGAAAACCTTCTGACCATGTAGAAAAACAAAGCCAATATGCAGAAATTATATCTCATAAAACGTTCTGCAAAATATAATTATGGGTGTAGTATGTATAAGCAAAGAAGTGTAAGACGGCAAGAAAGCTGGGGAACATGTATGACCATAACTCACTGATAAACACCAGGCCTGGAAAATCTGGTAACTCATGGCTGATGCTTCCACAGCCTTTCAAAAAGGTTTATTTATTTGAAGAGAATCATATTTTTAAGCATAAAAAGCTATGGTTGCCTTCTGCATTATATTTAAACTTGAATTTATTGAAACTTTTGGGTACTTTAATTGCTACGTTAAACATGTTTTTGTATATCTATATTTGTGCTAGTGATAACATCTAATAGTTCTGGTAGCATGTTCTTACAGTGTTGCACAAAGTATGTAATTTTGGTGCTAATTGTTATGAGAAGATAAATATTTTTATTTGAATGCTAATTAAACTATAAAATATGATAGGCAGTCTTTCTAGAGCCAAATTTGAAATGATTACTGTTCTGACTGAAATATGCTAGAAAATGTAGTGGAAGCTTCAGGGAAACTGTCCAAATAGGTAAAGCATAAAAAGGAAGTTAAAAACTATGTGTTTAAATTCTCTGAAATTGTTTGTTAACTGTTTTTTATGGAAAATAGCTTAGAGAATGTTGGCATTCTTCCTTTGATCAAGCCTGAACACAAAGATCACCTGGGGCCTAGAAAAGTTAAAATCACAGTGCAGGATCCAGTTATAAAGTACAGAGCCAAAACTCAGATGCATAGAAAGAAAGAAAAAATTATCTTATTTTTTAAAGAGTAAATTACTCTTTAAAAAGCAGGTTATTTTATATACTGGATCAAACATGATGAGTTTATACCACTGCTGTGAATTTTTATCCTTTTTATGTTTTGTATAGATCTGCTCATTCCAACACACCATGTACAAAAAACCTGTTCACAAAGGCACCCTATTTATGGATGCTTAGAGACAAAACACAAGAAAATACTTGTTACATGCCCTAATTCAATAACGTTCTTAAGCACAAACCTAATTTCAAGTATATACATACCCTCATAGACTTCAACTGCATCTTAAAGTAAATCTTCTGTTTATAGAGATTTCTGATAGTAACAAGTGTCCTAATACAGAACACAAGCTACATTTCATATGTGCACCATGGAGAATTAATGACAAATTTAAGTTTTTAGTGATGAAGGTCTGTGTTTTCTCAGCCACACACCTATACTGTATTTTCAATATAATGTATGTATGAATTATTTATTAATTAACATATTTATTAATTAACAGAGTCCCAAAACTGCTGATCTCAACAATGAGGACTGACTAATCTGTGCATTATGTCAGCCTCTTAGGTTGCAAGCAGTGAGGGAAAGAGAAAGAGAGAAGACTAAAATAACAAAGCAGCAAGAGAGAACTTTATATTCTGACTTGTGTGATGGACTATGGGGGATGGGGAACGGAAAAGTTTGCCTTCCATATAGAAAGGATTTTATAATAACAAACAGAATGAATTTTAAAGTGCGATAACTTTAAACTGCAGAGGTCAATGTCCTCCCATATGGATGCTTGACTTCTCTTAGGTGGCACGCTTCTAGGTGACCTGCTTGGGAAAAAGAGGTGACAGCCAACTCATTGCCTAATTGATTTAGGAACAGTGCCCAGGGAGACAGTCCAATTAAGTTTACAAGCTGGCAATTAGCAGAAAGGCCTCTAAATCCCTGCACTGAGAGCCTGTTTGCCTTAGTAAGAACATAAATGTGGTAGAGATAGGAAGGTGAAAGCTATGCTTTCTGGAAAGCTGTTGTGAGTAGGCCCCACAAGGGAGGACTGAAAAAAGCAAGGTAAACGTGGGCAGAGTGCCTTCTGTTTGACAGGTAACCAGGTAATTTAGAGGTTATTTCTTTTTTAATGGACAACTTGCACAAAAACATTAAGTAGAGGCTTAATTAGCATTCTGTGTAGCCCTTTACAACTGTTAAACTTGCCATTGGACATGGTGGAGCTGAATATCTGACAACAAGTAGGCAAATACTTTTTTAAATAATATTTTTGGATAACATTGACAATCTTATTTAGCCCTTACAAACAATTAAAATATAGATAAATCTGACATTTTGTTTATTGAAACTTTACACTGCATTAGCTTACTAATGTGTACTGACCTTGAAGGTTGTATTACTTTTAGTGTAGTCTCTTAAACTCAGAATTTCATTATTTTAGTAATTTGAATATCAATCAGCAAACAAGCATATAAATGACAAACTTGTCAAAAACCTACTATGTCAGTAAAGAAAAAACAAATTAGAATTTGTGCTGACCCTAGTAACATTTTTCTGATGTTGTAAAAACACCTGCATGACACATATATGCACTTCCATCTTACTGTACAGACAGAAGGGGGACTGTGGCAGGGCACTGTTGGTGCCTCCCACTTTAAGGGCTGGAGCAGGCCATTTGGAGACCCAGGATATATAAAGGGTGAAGCAGCAGTTTGCTGCTAGCTGCCATGACAGAAACATCAGCTAACTGAGCTGCAGCTCAGGAACATCTTGGAGGTATATGGCCTGAGGCTCTGGGGATAGAGGAGGCCCCAGGTCCTAGGCATGACCTAAAACTGCACCCTGTCAGGGTAGGGAGGCCTGGTGGGACTGCCAGTCATGCGGCAGCCCTAGGAAATGCCAGGACCATGAACCTCCCTGGTGACCAAACTGGCCTATACTTGGGCCAGGACCTGAGGGGTTCAAAAGGGCCAGAGGCTCACAAGCAAGGGATGCCTGGAGCAAGAGGCTTGGGATTCCAACTGGCCTGAAAGGTGAGGCCACGGCCTAGTGAGTCCAAAGGTCCCAGAGAGGGGACCACAGTCATAGAGGGTGAAAGATTACAGGTGAGCTTAGCTGACTGGGATATTATCTGCAAGGCATGGACCCCCAGTGTAGAGGAAGATTCAGAGCTGGAGATATCACCCTTAGTCATCAGGGTCTTAAATGGGCAACCTCTTGCCTGAGTAACTTTGTAATCATTGATCATCAAGGCATGGCAGACAAGAGAGGCAGGTGGTTAGCTCAGAGACAGGTGGGTGGGCCAACATCAACTGTCCCTGGGAAGGCCCCCTGTTACAGGGACAAATGAAATTTCTTAATATAGATATGTTCTATATAGCTTTATGTCAATCTGTATAAAAACAAAGGACTGGCAGTAGGCAGATTTGGGCCTAGTTTTTTTCTTCTTGCTTACACTTGCCTTGGACTGGTAACTCTTCATTTGAATGGAGCTAACTCTGTTTGTTGCTGGTAGAAAATTAGACCTCTATAGAGATCTATACCTGCTTCAGACATTGACTCATTGTATAATTTTGTAAAAGTAATTTAGCCTTTCTGTGCTTTAATTTTCCCATCTGTAAAATGGGGTTAATAATGTCTTTCTGCCTTTGTAAAGCAGTCCTGAGATTGAATGATAAAGAGACCCTTATTAATACTACTGTATTTACTCAAATATAAGATGATCCTGATTATAAGACTACCCCCCCGTAATTAGATTCTGTACATGGAAAATTTATAAATTTGATATAATTTTGCAGGTGTAGAATCTGATTATTGGAGGTTTTTCTTGAATTTATAAACTTACCACTGCTATGGTAGGGAAAATAAATCTCAGGGGCGTCAAATAGCTTCTTTCCCCCTGCAACTTGTTCCCCCTGCAGCCCTATTGCTACTCCTTACTATCAGACCCTGCTTTCCCTGTGCACATGGACATGAGGAACAAATTTGAAAAAAACTGACCTTAAAATAAACATGGCTGTAGCAAATTGCATATTATATTGTGATGGAGCAGCTTCAGTGCCCCATCACTCTCAGGGCTGGAGCAGGCAGCCAGCAGGCGTTTGAAAAGGGTGGCCAGTTTAGAGCCCAGCTCTCAGGGCTGAGGAGGCAATTTGTTATCAGCCATCCTGGGAATAAAATCACTCAGTGGGGCTACTGCTCCTGGAACATCTTGGAGGTAAGGGTGGGGCTACAGGGAACGAGAAGGTGCCATGGTCCTGGGCATACTGGAAACTGCACAGGGTGGCCTGGTAGGACTCCTTGTGCTGAGGGGGTCCCCAAGAAATGCCAGGCCAGTTACCTCCCTGGTGAAAGGTGGGTAGGGGTGCCATCTGGTGAGTTATTAATGAGAGTCATGGGCTAGGCATGCTGAGTAGGGACACCTGAGCCTATGGGGGTGCTTGTCCCCCATGCCCTGGTGAGGTAGCATAGTTGAGAGGCCCTGAGGAGAGGGCATTGAAGAAGTTAGCCTGAGAGAAGGGCTAAGGAGCCTGGTGAGGGGCTAAGGGTGAAGTTAGCCAAATTCTGGGCCAATTGCCCAGCCACCCTCAGATGAGGGTCGTGGGAGAGACCCAAAAGGTTGCATCAAGGAGTGTAGAGTCCAGCCTGATGGCCTTCTGGGGTCACTCAAGGGAGCAGAGCAAGGTTAATGGGACCCAGGATAGGCAGTGTGAAAGAAGTCTAGTAAGAGCAGGCATAGTGAAAGAGGCCCCGGTGAGACAGGATGGTGTGAGTGTGGCTCACAACAGGGCAGTATGTTAGAGGCTTAACTGTGTACTGAGTTTGGCCTGGCCTCAAGCCAGAGATCTACCAAACTGAGTGTATTATCTGCAAGGCATGGGACACGTCAAGGGAAGGCTGGAGCATACAGGTATTGTCCATGGACATCAGAGAGCCTGAAGGGCAGCCTCCCACCTAATCAAAATCAGGATTGATTTACAATAAAGTGTGGCAGGAAAATAAGGTGGGAGGTTTGCCCATAGACAAAAGGAGCTGGCCAGTACGGAGATAGGGCCACAGGAATTTGCTCCTTTTTGTCACAAGTACCCATAGATTAGTTCATCCAGAATTGGTATATTTTACCTTTATTGAAACTGCTGAAACTTTTAGCACAGATACTCCATAAACACACTTTTAAGTAATACTTTAGCACCTACTTAGAGGGGATACCAGCTGTTTTTTTACTTAAGGCTGAATTAGTTATGAATTCCAAGCTGAGTTCAATTGTTCAAGTCTGGGTAGGTGGCTTGAACAATTGAGACTTCACCAGGCAAGTCTCCTCTCTCTCAGACCCATCAGTCTGGGACTTTGAATACTCCCCAAATCCATGGCAGACAGGCCTCAAGCTAGGTATATTAGACCAAAGCCAAAAGGCTCATCATTTACCATATAGTTCATTGGGCTGGGCCCCACCAAAGTCTATAGTGTTTCAAGGCATGATGACCTCACAGCTAGCACTGCTCAGTATGTGTCTGTGTGTGTATACCAGATAGCCCACACAAGGATCCATGTGCTAATTAGCTCCCTCCCCCCCATGACTGGACCCAGGTGTTCTTGTCATGAATTCTGGGATCCTCCAAAAATTTATACATTGATGAGGCATGGGGTAACTTGGTCTGGCTTTACTTCATGGATGGCAGGGCCACACTAATTATATGTGATAGGCTGAGAGAGGGGGATGTGACAGGGATTCTGGGTGAACTGTTTGGGGCCCCATGTTCAATGATCTCTTCCAGACATGTTTGAGGCTGGTAAAGAAAAAGGAATGAATGGAAATGGAAAATAAAAGGTGCAGCTGCATCTGTGGGAGTGATACAGGAAATATAAAATGTTATGCAATGCAGTGGCTTATCATGACTTGAAGAAGAGTTAGTGCTGAGGGGCATGGCATGCACTGGTCACTACCATATAGTTTATTCAGATGTGCTGCACTAACCTACTCTTGTGGTAGATTCCTGTCAGCATCTTGGCCTTTTGGCTAAGAGCAAGTGATCAGCAGAGCACCTTATCAATGCCTTGAGGGCAAAGAAAGATTGACAGACTGTCAGGATGGCAGAAGTGGAGGAGAGAAACATGAAGCCCAGAACAATGGCAGTGGTGGCTAATAACCAGGAGGTGGAAAGAGAAATGAAGAACAGAAACTAAAGTCTGGAGATAGAGGAAGAGTGGATAAAGGTGGAAAAGTGGAGAAAAGCAGAGAGAAGGCAGAAGAAAGCAGCAAAGGTGAAAGCAGGGAGCAGCACCAGTAGAGACAGAAACAGTGGCAGTGTCAAAGAAAGCAGCAGTGAGAGAAAGAAGCCAGAGGGATGAGAAGAGCAGAGGAGAGCAGAAGACAGAGCGGGACCAGCTGGAGAACGATCATTCGGGAACGTGCGACGAAAGGTTGAGCTCACCAGGAGTGGCATAGTGGGAAGATACAGAACAGATATTGTGGGATGCCAGTTCCAGAGTGGAGACTATGGATAAGGACAACATTAATTGGTGACAGTGGTGCAGAAGGGATCAATGATGAACAGATATGATTCTGTGGGGAAGGTACTGTTTGAGATACTGGGAGTGCAGGTGGAATGTCACAGCAGCATGATTGCTTCCTCCAACCAAAAGACATGGCAACTGAGTTACTGGAACAAAGAAGGGTATAGCAAATTTTGGGAGAAATATGCAGAGAGAAGGGGTGGGGTGGGAGGAATTAAAAGGGTTAAAGTCTGTAGCAGCAGACCAGTCAAGGGAAAGAGTGATTATTGTCCGAATGTATATGGACACATTAGAGGCAGAAAGATGTAGAAAGGTGTCTTGGAAAAAGTATGTGCAAAGAGTTCTGAAGGCTAGAGAAAGTGAGGGACAAATATAGTATTTGGACAAGGTCTTGGAGGGCTCGAACAGTGTTGAAACCAAATGAATGGAGCCCAGGTGGGGTGTAGCATCTCTTGTTGGTTGTTCAGATAGGGCCAGACTGTGGTTTTATAATATACCACAGGTAACTGAAGCAGTGTAGTAGATATGGGAAGGAAGGGCACTTGGATGTACATTTCCCCCCTCACAGCGTATGAAGGGATGAGTCACAGAGTGACAAGAGGTCATAAAATGCACTTTGTGGGGAGAGAGACATTTGTACCATAGGTGCCCAACAGCTTTTGCAACCAAGATTACCACACCCTCCCTCCAAGGAACCATAAGAATCAGAAAGGGACATTGAGGAAAAAGGGGGAAAGACTGAGATAGAAATGGTAGAGACTTCTCAGGGGGAAGAAACAGAGATGGGAGGAAGTAATCTCTGTAATAGAGAGACTGCACAAGAGAGAACTGGAGAGGAAATGGAAGGGGAAGAAGGAACTGAAAGCAAAGGATCAAAAGACATGGAGGTGTGGGGAGGGGAAGAAGGAAGAAGCCCAGCAGGCAACAGAAGTGGAGATGGAGCGAGGAAAAGAGCCAGAGAGATAGGTGAGGAACAGGAAAAACATGGGGACAGAAAGTCAGGAGAAAGAAACCCCATAAAGAGGGAGGCAAGTCAAAGGCAGAGCCAAAAAGCAGCTTCCTGTCACTAACTCCCCTGGGCTTCAGCTCAGAGTGGACAGCAGGGGGTGGGAAGCAGTGAGGAGGCAGGAAAATGGAAGCCTTCCTACCTGCCAAATTATCAGGCAGCTTGCAAGAGCAACAGGCATGCAAGTGGGCGTGGGGGAAAGAAGAGTCAACCATGATGAGCAGCAGTACAGACAATCCTTAAAAGAACCAGCGTGTTCAGTTTAATTGAAGCAGAATTGCACTGATAAATAGGTTCAGTTAGTGTCAGGAGTGTGTTAAAAACAAAAAAAAGATGGGAACAGGTCAAATCAATGTTAAAACAAGTAAAGACAGACATAATCTGCCTACAAGAATGTGGTATACCAGGGGAGAGGAGAAGAGGTGGAGATAGGGACCATCTTGGTGGTCAGGAACAAATGAGAACAAAGCGGCTGGAGTGGCAATACTATTCAAGAATCCAGAAGTGAAAAACATAGCAGGTGGAAGACATCATCAGTGGCAAACTGCAGCAAATGATAACGTCAGTTGGGGGAGCAGAATTAGAAGTGTTCAACATATATGCAGCACCAGAGTGGGAGCTGAGGAAGGCTCTGCTTAGAAAGCTAGAGTTTCTGGTCCAAGGAGACCATCGATAATAGCAGGGGACTTCAGTTGCATAATAGAAGTGGGTGACAGAACAGGGGAAGGAGGAAATGGAACTTTAGACAGTTCATCCAGTTAACAAATATAATTAAGAAGAGTCACTCAGAGGTGTGTGGCAGGGGAGAAAGTTTTCACTAGAACTGACCCCAGTGGAAAGAAACAATCAATCAAGAACTGATTTTGTGTTTGTATCAAAAGAAAGAGAGATGAAGGAAGAAAGAAACCACGTGTAGCATTTAGTGATCACTGGATGCTGAAGGCAGGAACTGAGTCTTGGTAAGAGCCTGTAAGGGAGAAGGAATGTGGAAGTTAAATGTGTGACTGTTACAAGATGAAAAGATACGTCAAGCATACACAAGACAGTATGATGGGTAGAGAACACTGAAAAAATATTTTAAGAGTATCAGAGAATGGTGGATGATGGTGAAGAAGAAGATGGGAGAATTCTTCAGGAAGGAAGGCCAAAGAACTGCAGGGGAAAGAACTGAAAGAGCAGAGAGCTGCAGAAAGATGCAGAAGCTGCTAAGGAAGCTCAAAAGGAAGACAGGTATGAGAAGAACTAGAAGAAACAAGGCAAGAGATAGAAAGCTGGTTTAAAGAAAGAGAGAGAGAAATGTTTTTAGCACAAGCACCCTGGGTGGGAGAAAATGAAGAGTGGTCCTGATACTTTTCAGCTAGAATGAAGATGGCAAAAAGAGAATTAAAAGCAGTGTGGGAAGAAGGTGAGTACCTGGGTGGAAAAGCAGGAAGAGGTGTTGGAGGCAAAGAGAAGTTTTATGAAGAGCTATATCAGAAGGAAAATAGGAAGATGATGAAGGATTTGCTGGAAGAGACTGAAGAGAAAGTATAAGAGGAGGAGGAAGCAAAGAAGATGGAAAAAAAGATAAGCTTAAAGGAAGTGAGAGTGCTTAAAAACCTTTAAAAGAGGGAAATCACCAGGAGTAGATGGACTTACCTATGGAATTTTACAAGAAGTTTTTAAGTGGAAATTTTCAGGAAATAGTGGAAACAGGGGAAGCAGGGAAAGATTTTACAAGAGGTAGTTGTGATCTTACTCTTCAAGAAAGGGGAGAAGGAACTCTTGAAAAACTGGAGACCAATTATACTCCTTAATATGAACTATAAGTTAATGGCCAAGATGCTGGCTTTGAGGATGAGGAAAAACCTCCAGAAGATAATACATGAAGACCAAGTATACGCAGTACCAGGTAGAAGGATCTCCAAAGCAATCTGAGTGATCAGAGATACACTGTCCCACATCCAAGAGAGGAAAACAAACAGTTATAGCAAACCTAGATTTAGAAAAAGCACATGACAGAGTGGGTCATGATTACATATTCAAAGTGCTAGGAAAAATGGGACTTCCCAGAGACATTTATATGTTGCATAAGATTATTGTAGAGAAGCAGAGAGTCAAGTCCAAATTAATGGGCATCTAAGTGGGCTTTTAAAATCCTTACAGGGGTGAGACAAGGGTGACCCCATTGCCTCTACTATTTGTGTGTGGCAAACCATTAGCACAAAGAATAAGAAAAGACAAGGTCATAAGCTGGAGTAAAGATACTGGAAGGGGGAGAGGTAAAACACATGTATTATACATGGATGATATAAATGTAGTAGTTAGAGAGAGACTTTTGTTGGAAAGGGTGCTAGAGCATACACCAGAGTATGGAGAAGTGATAGGAGACTAGACTAAATAGATCATAAAGCACCATAATGGAAGTGGGGAACTAGAGGGACTTGGGGAAGTCTGGGCCTTTAAATAAGAGAGAGTGAAATTAGAGTGCTAGGGATCCTGATGGATGCCCAGGGAAAAGGTAACACAGCATGGGAAAGGGTATCAGCAAGATCCATCAAATATTTTGGTTATGGTCTGGAAGAAGTCGTTTGTCAGAAAAGCAGTGGCAGTTAAGGCTGTGCTACTGCTGATTACTCTGTATGTAGGAATTGTATTCCCTGCCAGACTTGGGATTGTTCATCTATGCATAGACAGGAGAAGGCTGGGGCAGAGGTGGCAGTGCAGAGGCCCACCGGGCAGCCTGGGTGTGGGCTCCAGGTGGCTGCAGCAGGGGTGGTGGGGGAGTAGAGAGAGGCGGTGCGCAGAGACTCAGACACGCAGCCTATAAATGAAAAATTAGGGTTACAGTCGGTTTCCATTACTTAGCAGCAGTTCAAAGATAGACAGTGTATTTAATGAGGTTCCCTGATATGTGAATGTAAGATGAGGAACTTTTCCACCCATGTTGATTGGCGGGGGGGGGGCCCAAAAACCTTGTCTTGTATTCAAGTAAATATGGTAAATATTGTTATTGTCACTAATTCCATTTTGGCTCACAAATCTGAGTATGTTATTTTATTGACTAAATTTTCCCAAAATGTATAAAACATTTCTTCTTATGAAGAGACTTGAAGAAATTAAATGCAATGTTCACAGGGCTTCTATACACGTGCAGAAAGGCTACTTCAATGCTTCAAAGCAGACTTGATTAATTGAGTCTGCTGGAGCATGGTAATTACTCCCTCAGAGCACGTCTATAAATGCCCACACATACTGGACTCAGGAACATTAGAAAGGTTTGTGGCAGGTATAATCATATCTCTCAACATGACAAGCAGAAATATTGATAAAATGTTTGGCAAGACCCACTGTAATGTGAGAGACACAAATACATACCATTCATGGATGAAACAAAAAAGCAGGATTTTTAATGTGGACAATTATGTTTCTATAGCCATAACTAAGTAATTCTGACATACATAAATAATTTTCAGCTATGGAAATTATTTTTTACTTGTACTGGGGTAGCATTTATAAGTGTCAGTCTTAGACCAAGTTAACATTTTATTAGACATATGAGGGAACATTAAATTTATGTGAAACAAGTCAACTTTAGCCCGGATCTTGTATACTATTTAGGAATTAGGTACCTACATATTTTGGAGCACCTGGGTTTCTGAGACTTAATTGAGTGCTATCCTTCAAAATAAGAGAAGATTGAGATCTGGATATTACCCACATACCATAACATGCAATGCACTCACACACTGACTTACCGAATTTAAACTGAAGTACTCCTATAGGTCCATTGTCAAATCTAAGTAATAGAATATCATGAACATCTGTGCCATCAATGCTGTGGAATGCAACTTGAGGAGCTGCCCACTGCATCTGGATGAGACTACTTGACACATCAAATTGTTTGCTGAATTGCAAAGTTGCCATGGGTGAACACTCTTCTGACAAAAGCTGCATTTTAATTGGTGATAGTGCTGTGTCAAAAAGCTGCAGTTCCCCTTGAGAGCTGCCAACAAGAAATATGGCACCACTGGGATGGCAGCTTATTAAGGCAGGCAATACTTCTGCCTGAGCTAACAGAGTCACTCTTTGGTGGATTTTGTACAGAATTATGGAAGAATCTTCACAGCCAAGGATCAGTTTGTCTTCTGCAATGTTTCTGCAGCAGCTGATGGCCTTTGATCTCAGAGGTATTCTGGTGACTGCCACACACTGTATTTTGTTCTTAACATATTCGTAAGTGCAGCTATCAGCCATAGGCTCTTTGTCTGCGGAGATGGAATGCTCTACTGTGTGCACTTGGTAAGACTGATTAGCGCTAAAGCTAGCATCCAGTGGATCCCATTCTGTACGAATGTAACTTAAAACCTGAAAAAAAAATCCAGAATATTTTTATAATGGTTTGTGACAATTCTTTTTTAAACTGATAGTTTTTAAAATATACTACTACTAACTTCTACAAAGCAAATGCAGTAAAATCCCTGTTATCTGGCATGAGTGGGGAATAGGGGGTGCTGTTAAGCTAAAAGTGCCAGTTACCTGAGGAACAGGGTTTTCGGCTGGATGCAGAGCTGGCGGGGAGGGGGTTGGGGATTAGGAAGGGGGTGGCGGCAGCCATGCACAGAGTGGCAGCAGCACTGGGTGGTGGGTAGCGGCGGCTCCTGCCGTGTGCAAGCTTCTCCCCCCCCAGCAGGAGGCAAAGCAGTGCAAGAAGGCACAATGTGTGTCCTGCTGCTTTCAATGCTGTAGCAGGAGGCAAAGCAGCATAGGGTGGTGTTGTGTGCATCCCACTGCTTTCAGTGTGGCATGGCACGGTGCCAAAATTCTGGTTAATAAGGTGTTCTGGTAAGTGAAATACCAGATAACAGAGATTTTACTGTATATGAATTCCATATGATGAAAGGTTAATGATTTATGTTCATCTTCTGAGTGGACAGAGGCCCCAGGACCCCAGCCATCCCCCTGGGCTACATGCTGTGCCATGACAGTCTCATGCTGCATGCCGTGCTGCATGACCCCCTTCCCCAGTGTTCTGCACTGCATGGAGTCCCTAGATCCCTCCAGACTCCCAGATCCAGGTTCCCTCAGCCTTGTGGGCAGCCAGGGACGATACCAGAAGCTTGAGAAGGGATGGGAACCTGGAGAGTCTGGTGACAGTAGCAGGAGAATGATAGGGGGTGTGGTGTTCATACTGGGAGCCCATAGGCTGCAGGTGAAACCCTGGGGGACAACATGAAGCCTGTGGGCTGCCAGTTTGACAGCCCTGATTTAATCTGTAAAAGCCATACCATATTCTCACAGCTCAATAAGCCAGGCAAATTGGCCATTTTACAGTAACATTTTTAAACCATATTTCTTTTTAAAGGATAATAATCCTTTAAAAGTAGGATTAAAAAGGAAGGTAAAAGTAAAACATCACATAATCTGAACATTATTGGTTCATGAAGCATTCTTAGCAAGTCAGCAGAAGAGAAGATTTAAAAACAGCCTTCAGCTACCTGACGGGTGGTTCCAAAGAGGATGGAGCTAGACTCTTCTCAGTGATGGCAGATGACACAGCAACGATCTCAAGTTGCAGCAAGGGAAGTTTAGGTTGGATATTAGGAAAAACTCTCACTAGAAGGGTATTAAAACACTGGAATAGGTTACCTAGAGAGGTTGTGGACTGTCCACCCTTAGAGATTTTTAAGACCCAGCTAGACAAAGCATTGGCTGGGATGATACAGTTGGGGATAATTCATCTTTGAGCAGAGGGTTGGCTCTAACCCTAATTTTCTATCATTCTAAGATGCAAGACAAGGTGGTTCTTCTAATGTTCTCATATCAGAGAAGGAACCTGGGAAACAAGTTTCTCACTGAAAGCCAAGAAGACTTGAGTATTTGTTTTTAAACAAACACAAACTGAACCTTGGGAGTAGATGTTACCCAGTATATCAAGAGCCAAAAATTTTTGCTTGTTTGCTCTGGGGTGTTGTGAGAAAAAACATTACTGTCCATTATATAAACTGCAGTGGTAAAAATAGACCACACTTCAAAATGTGTACTGTTCACTAAAAGATGAGTAAATAGGAGAGGTTTGTTGATGACACTGGTGGCTTAGATTCAGAATAAATGAATATGTGATAGCGGAGAAGAACGCCCAACTTTAGGAACTTGCAGGTTAAATGAACTAGAGGCAGAGCACAGAAATATCATGCAAGAAAGGCAATGGCTAAGGAACTGAAAAATATATATAGCCTGGGAAGTTGGGATGTACCCAGAAAAGAATGTTGTTGAGTCAAACACACTTATGTCTCTGAATGTGTTTCAGACAATGGCATTGCACAATGCTCTTGAACAGGGAAGCTATGGAAGAAATATTGACAGAAGTTAAATAACAAGTCTGCTTTAAGAAGAGGTTTTCTTTGGCTGAGAGACACAAAAGGTTAAGCAAAAAAAATCCATCTAGAAAAATGAGAGGATAGATATCAATCAGAACAGTGATAAACTTGTTTGTATTTTTCATGCCAAAACAAACAGAGGAAAAATTTGAAGTGAGCCAAACTCTGTTCTCAGTTACACCCATTTAACCCATCTACCATATTCTAATGCTGCTGACCTGTCCATAATTTTGGAGTTCCTAAAGGTAAAAGTGTCCAGATAACACTACTAAAGTCACTAAGTAGATCATGAACCTGGGAGAGAAAAGAAAATTTGGAAATTTCATTTGGATCTCAAAATATAGAAATAGAACATGCTGTAGCTTAGTTAAATGAAGTTTGTAAATGACTATGCCAAAGTTTATGAGTTTAACTCAGATGAGCACTTAGTCTTTTGTCCTTCATGGTAGGGGGAAAGAAAATTATATTTTTACCAAATGCTGACATATCAGAATGTAAGATATCACCAGGGATCTGGGTTTTCAAATTGCTATGGAAAAATGAGGTTTTCTCCTTTAAAGGAAAAAATAATGGATTTAGGAAACCACAGATTTCCCCTGGCAGGCTAGCAGAGTTATACCCTGCAAGGGGATGCTTGGGGCTGGGGGGAGTGGGATGCAGGGGGCAGAGGGCACCACATGTATGATCACATGTACACACGGACGTGGCAGCTAAGGAGGGTGGTGGAAGGCAGCTCCCTCCAGAGAAGTGGGGGGGGGGGAACATAGAAAACTCGTTGGGGGAGTCGGGGGAGGGCACATGCCCCCCAGATTTCTGTGCCCACAGAGGAGTGCAGGGCTGCAGCCAGGCCAGACCGGCTTCAGGTAGGAGCCACCTCCGCAGCACAGCAGGTGGGACCCAGTGCAGGAGGCAACGCCACAACACCATGGATCAAACTGTAACACGGTACATCTGGCAAACCATGACACAGGCACTGTATCTTGCTGAGAACTTATCTAAAAAAGGCCCCACACCATCACATTTCTGCCAAACTGTCTGGAACACTAAACATTCCACAGAATGACCCATTCAAGTGGAAGGTGAGTATGGTTCTTTAGGGGCAATATATTCAGAAAAAAATTGTTACTAGTAGGCAGTCTAGCTGTCTTCATGAAATTGTCACTACAGATTCCCATATATAGAGACTCAAGAATAGTGACAACATTCTCAAGGAGATCAAGGAGATAAAGCCAATATACTCATGTCTCTAAGTGGGTTTGAGACAATGGCATTGTACCATACTCTTGAGCAGGGAAACTTTGGAAAAAATATTGCAGTTGTACAGGTAGCAAAACTTTTGCTCCCTGCCTATAGCTGGCCTCTAATTTAGCTAAACATTTATGCTGACTAAATGGGAAGTGTTAATGGTTACCATGCAATCATCTGACATTAAAAGTAATGGAAATGTGTATCTTAATAATTGCACACTAAGGGGACCTATAAAAAAGGTCAGGGTGGACAAGGATTATCGTGACCATGGATCTCTGTAATGCAATTTTTCCAAGTACAGAGACCAAGGTAGCCTTTCAAATATGTGAAATAGAAATCTTGCACAAGCAAGCCTTCAAAGCCTTCCTAACTTTAATGAAATGATCTTTGTGACCTACTGGGACTCAAATTTCTGTCTTCTTACAGGAGATTTCAATACTGTGCATTATTGTTTTACATCTTTTTGTTGTGCAACTACATTCTTTTTTGGACCTCTCCTCGCATGCAATAGAAAGACATGATGATTCTCAGAATCTTCTGGCTCTTACAAGGCAGAACACTGAAAGCACCATTTTAACCTCTTAATTGTGAAAGAGGCTCTCCCTGAAGATTCAGATGGTAAAGAAGGAAACACAGGCAATGCAGAGGAGTGATTGTCATAGACACTGGTGACAAACTTGAGAAAACAAAATAGGGATACATGCAACAGTCATCTAATCATTTTAAAGTCATGTAGCAGAATTGAATACAATAAAAAATTTGGTCTTAGATGAAAAAGTGGGGTAAAACTCCACTAGTTACTTTAAATTAGGAGGAAATATAATCTGGCCTTCCAGAGTACTGTTTCCACCTGCCATTATACTCTAAGCTTCCTAACCTTACAGAATTTTGTAAGAAGGCCCCTAGAAAGGTGATCCAGAATAGGGCAGGGTAATTCATTGTAGTGTAATTCCAGACATTGGAAATGGTTCTCAAAACAAGGAATAGGAACTTGAGGCTATAATTCAAGTTCTATAACTCCCACTATTTGTTTTGAGAACAATCTACAATTTCTGGAATTCTTTTCAAAAAATACATTCTGATTGAATTGTAATTTAAGAAGTTGGGACTCAAGAAAGCTTTTCTTGAAGGTACAATGTGCACTATATGTAGATAAGAACAATGAGAACATATCTCTCAAGATTGGGATAGATGTGTGGCTTGGCATACCTTGAAGACAGAAAACATTACCAAGCCCAGAAAGACCTGTTTGTTGTGGTTTCCATCTTTACCAAAAATCATTTGCCTTGGCACTATAAAGATTTGGTGGGCAACTTCCAGCACATCCTTTTTAATCTTAGAAGTGAGGCCTCAATTTCTCAGTCAGAAATGCCTCTTGATGATAACTTTTATACCACTGACTAGGTAACTAAATCACAGACATGTTGCTTCAAAAGCATGTCAAGAAGTCTAGACACTTATCTAGGCTTTTGAAAAACAGCCATGGGAATTCTAATATGAAGTCCATAGTTTACAGCACCTTGATGATACCTACAGCAGGGGTGCTCAACCTGCCAGATGTGGCCTGTGGCAACATGTCATCTGACCCATGGAACACCCCCCCGGGCACATGTGCAGACCTGTGGCCCATGGCCTGTGCACTAGATCAGGTGTGCAGGGGCAGTGTGCAGCCCAATCTCGGCATGCAGGGGCCTGCCAAGCTGTGCGGGCCCAATCCAGGCATGTAGGATCCTATCTGGCACACAGAGAGCCAAAACATTTGACTGTACTACTGTACTACAATAACTATATATTGTCTGCCTTGTAAATGGTCTTACCAAAAAATTAAGTACACTGTAATATTCCAGCAATCCATCTGACTGGGATTGTTTAATATCAATAGTAGTGTCATGGACCCTCTGCAAACCAAAAGGGAAATTTCAGTCACGTCAACAGTCTGAGTCCTAACTTCTCTGACAAAGGAAGGCAATATCTGTGTAGGGATAGGAAGTCAGGAATGAGGTGAGGTCCCTGACTTCATCTCATTCCTGAGATGAAGCTCAGTGGAAGTAGTCAGGACAACTATAAGAATCTGAGAGGGCAAACAGGGCAATATCTCCCTTACAGAAACAGCTGTAACATAACAGGGCAGAGAAATAAAGGCAACAAACCCAAATAAAGTTTAGCTTTTGCTATAGTCCCCAGGACCATACAATTTTGGCTTGTGACTCCAAAAGGAGATGTCTAGAGTAATTTTCATAAAGCAGAACCAATTATTTTCTGTCAAGAAGTACTCTATTTTGGTTTTGTAAGCACTGCACCACAAACTGTAGTAAGTGTATTTTAAAATGGTTTGCACTGTAATTTATGCATGTTCTCCCTATTAAAGCAGCAGTCATGCACCCGTGTTGTTCATTTCAATCCTTTTTTCCTATGATAGTAGCCTCTGCGCTGCATTAAGTAATCAGCAGAATGAGAAGAACTATATGCTCTAGCTTCTAAAATCCTAATTCAAAAATCATAACATTCAGAGTTACAGAATTTAATCTTAGTAACTGGAGTGCCTTAGTTATGTTAGTTAAAAGATTTTTCTCTCACTTTGATGTTTGAAAGTAGTAGTAGTACACTTCTTGGTGAAAACTTTTGAACACTCAAGTAATTGCAGCATTTTGCACAGAGTACTAAGAAAGGATAAAGCCCACATACTGAACCAAATAAGAGTTTTAAACAGTAGATTCTAAGCAGAAAATTGGCTTACCGAAAAGATAAAAAGGAAAACAAAGAAAACACAGAAATAAGCTCTCTGTGACTGAACTGTCACTCTTTCAGATGAGACAAAATGTTTGATATACTTTATGGATGTTAAAAAACCGCTAGTTTAATTTCACACCATCAGGCTCCAAAAAACAACAAACATTTTAATTAGAAATGTTGAGTGGGAAATGTAATGCACTCTAGGGTAAAATGTCCACATAGACAACAGGCACCATTAGGAAGGGAAAAAACTTCTGGTTTTGAACTGCTTTTAAATAGGAACTTAAACCACAGATTTAGGTGTTACACTGTATTTACAGTTCCACAGGCAATCTTATTTATTTGCATCTCCATTTACCATTTATTTTCTTTGAAATTTATCACCATAATCTTTGCTTTATATTATTCACTGAGCTTTTAACCCAATGTGTCATCAAGAATTTTACATTCTTTGCTTCATCTCTGTGTTAGGTGTTTCAGTTATTTCTTTACATACAGCATACATGTTTCTGAATATTGCAATAATTGCAGGGTAGCTCACTCTTAAAACATTGACTATATTTATTTCACAAGTTTGAGAGACAATAACTCAGAAGCAATAGCTATTAAAGACTTTCTCTTGAGAGAAAAAATGTAATGGTCTCTCTTAGGCAAATTATTTTTCCACAGGAATGAAAAGTAATTTCAATGATTCTCACAAGCTGCAGCTGCAGTGAAAATAAACACAGCAAGATAAATGCAAAGCATCACAGCATCTGAACATTGGCACCTCTCTCCTTTATTAATTCATGTTTGCAGAATAGAATCCTTGTTGTTGACTTTAACATGTGTTTCCCAAAAACATTTAATCTAAGGATGATCTTACATTGGATTTTATTTGTTCATAACAAAGAGTTTTAAATGATTTCTTCAAGATACCCACCTCTGTTTGTTTTCAAAAGCAAAACAGCAGCACTACTGCTACAAGAAAATAGATTAAATAGCATCCTTGAACATTCATACTATTGCTAATAGTATGTGCCCAATGTTTTACTGGCCCCATACTGCATGAAAGAAGAGTCTTGCCACAAAGAGCCTGCATTTGAAATAGACCAGATACAGTCAAAGGAGCAGGGGTGGGATGCAACACAAAGGCAAAGCAGCTGGACGGCTAAATCTGGCAAGTTTACTTTTTAAAAAACATTTTCTTATATTTATAATATAATATAGGCTATGATCTTAACTCTGAAGTGACAGCAAACATGTTTATCTTTGCTGTGTCCAGCTCTGGTGATATTCTGGGGTCTATTCAAGACCCAAAAAAGGCAGTCCTAGCCTTGACCATGTTACAATTTAAGAAAGGTGTACCAGCAGATCGAGGGGATGGTGGTAATTTAGAAATCCATTTTTGCATATAAACTTTAATGCATAAAACATTAATCTAACAGGTTATTTTTGCACAGATCTTCTATAAGGAGTGTTTTCAGAAAGAAACTAAACAAATAGAGAGAGATTAGGTCCCTAGATTAGGAGGCCATTTCAGACTCAGACAACAAGGAAGAAGGTACAGAGATACGAGAAAAAAACAAAGGTAATGGGAATGATGGCATCATTGGCAGAGCGATGTTAAGTGATGTCAGGATAAGAAATAAAATTTAACATGTCAATCAGGTGAAATTAAACACTGAAGCCATGAAGTATGAAAATGGAGCATAAGATATTTAAACCCGATACAGAACTTTAAATACAATACTGGGAAGCCAAAGAAGGGATTCAGAAAAAAATGATCTAATCAACAGGCAAGGAAGATAAAGTTAGCAGCTGTGTTCTGGAGAGATTAGAAGATGGGAAATGCAATATGGGAATCAAAGAGGCCATAGAGGAAGAGGCTGAAAAGGAATGGACAACCTTTTTAGCTGGTGAAACAGAAAGGTACACTCTTATTTTTGATGCATTATAGCAAAAGCTGGCCCAGGACTTGACAACAGTAAGTATGTTTGCATATATGGAAAGAAAAACAAGGATGAGTCAAAGAAGCCATAACTATGCTTGTGTATATTCTTTGGCATATAACTGCTTTAGAAAGAATATAGACAGTGGGGCTGTGCGAAGCTTCAGTCCCTGATTTGATTCGGCCCAATTCGGTGGCCGAATCTCCGAATCTGAATTGAATCAGAGGACACTTTAATCTCTCTGAATCGAATTGGAACCCTCCAAATAGATTTGGAGAGATTCAGAAATATTTGGAGATTTGGACACAGAGATAGCTTTAAATGCTTTTTCTACATACCTTTAGGTAGCAGGCAGCTCGTGAACACTGCAATGCTGGGGTGGATGAAGAATCCCACAGGAGCGCAGGGGGCTCCTCAGTGCACTCAGCAGCAGACCCAGAAGTGGACCAGAATCACTTCCAGTCCACCTCCAGGTCTGCTGGGGAGTGTGCCAGGAGGACCCCCCTACGCCTCCCCTGCTCGGTCACTGGTGCCTCCTGGGTCTCCCCAAGGTGGATCACTGCGCCAGGAGGGCGTGGGGGGCACCCCCAGCATGCTTCCCCGGAGGATCTGTAAGTGAACTGGAAGTACTTGGCGGGGAATGTATTAGTAGATGGCAATTTGGGCAGCAGCGACCACAAGATAATTGTGTTCAGGTGCCTGAGGAAAGGAAGGATGGAGAGCAGCAGAATAAGGACTCTGGACTTCAGAAAAGCAGACTTTGACTCGCTCCATGCACTCATGGGAAGGATCCCTAGGGAAGCCAAGCTGAGGGGGGGAGGAGCCCTGGAGACCTAGCTGTACTTTAAAGAAGCCTTACTGAGAATGCAGGAACAAACCGTCCCAATGTGCAGGAAGACTAGTGAGTATGGCAGAAGGCCAGCTTGGCTTAGCAGGAAGCTCTTCAGTAAACTAAATCACAAAAAGCAAGCTTATAAGAAGTGGAAACTTGGACAAACAACTAGGGAGGAGTATAAAGGTATTGCTTGGGCATGCAGGGAAGGTCAAAGCATGATTGGAGTTGCAGCTAAAAAGGGACATGAAGGGTAACAAGAAGGGTTTCTACAATTGTCTCAATAACAAGAGGAATATCAGGGGAAGTATGGGTCCATTACTAAATGGGGGAGGCAACCTAGTGCCAGAGGATGCAGAAAAGGCTGAAGTGCTCAATGCCTTTTTCACCTCAGTCTTCACAGGCAAGGTCAGCTCCCAGACTACTGCACCTGGCAGCACAGCTTTGGGAGGAGATGAGCAGCCAACAATGGTAAAAGAACATGTTAGGGACTATTTAGAAAAGCTGGACATATGTAAGTCCATGGAGCTAGATGGGACGCACCTGAGGGTGCTGAGGGAGTTGGCTGATGTGATTACAGAGCTGCTGGCCATCATCTTTGATAACTCATGCCTATCAGGAGAGGTCCCAGTGATTGGAAAATTGCAAACAGAGTGCCAATATATAAGAAAGGGAAAAAGGAGGATCCAGGGAACTACAGACCAGTCAGCCTCACCTCAGCCCCCAGAAAAATCATGGAGCAGATCCTCAAGAAATCTATTTCTAAGCACTTGGAGAAGAAGTGATTAGGAACAGTCAGCATGGATTCACCAAGGGCAAGTCATGCCTGACCAACCTGATTGCCTTCTATGATGAGATGGCTGGCTCTGTGGATGTGGGGAGACTGGTGGATGTGGTGTACCTTGATTTTAGCAATGCTTTTGATATGGTCTCCCACAATGGAACTACTAGCAAGGATATATGAGCACTCACGGTGCTCTGGTCAGGTCCCGGAGGACTGGAAGAGGGCCAATGTCATCCCAATCTTTAAGAAGGGAAAGAAGGAGGATCCTGGGAGTTATAGACCAGTGAGCCTTACCTCTATCCCAGGGAAAATTCTAGAAAAAATTATCAAGGAACACATCTGTGGGAGCCTGCTGGCTAATGTGATGTGGAGGGGTAACCAACATGGGTTTATAGCAGGCAGGTCCTGCCTGACTAACGTAGTTTCTTTTTATGACAAGGCCACCAAATGTTTAGATGCAGGAGTTGAGGTGGATGTTATCCATCTGGACTTCAAGAAGGCCTTTGACATGGTATCCCATACCATCCTTATTAATAAACTGAGGAGATTTGCCTTGGATGATTATATGGTAGAATGGGTAGCAAACTGGCTCGGGGTGGTACTCAGAGGGTGGTGGTGGATGGGTCAGTGTCAACCTGGATAAATGCATGCAGTGGAGTCCCTCAGGGCTCAGTTCTGGGGCCAGTGCTGTTCAACATCTTCATCAGTGATCTGGACAAGGGGGTGGGAAGCACCCTGTCCAAATTTGCAGATGACACAAAAATATGGGGTGAAGCTAACACCCTGGAGTGGAGAAACCAGATCCAGGCTGCCCTCGAGAGGTTGGGGAAGTGGGCAGAGAGCAACAGGACGCAATTCAATAAGGACAAGTGCAAGGTGCTGCATCTAGGCAGAAAAAACTGCTATCATACCTATAGGCTGGGGGATGACCTTCTCAGCACCACTGAGGCAGAAAGAGATCTTGGAGTCACTGTTGACTCCAGATGAACATGAGTCGTCAATGTGATGAAGTAGTTGGCAGAGCAGATTGCACTTTGTCATGCATCTGTAGATGCTTCACAAACAGGTCCAGGGAGGTGATTCTCCCTCTCTACATGGCAATGGTCAGGCTGCAGCTGGAGTACCGTGTCCAGTTCTGGACACTGCAGTTCAAGTGGAATGCGGACAACCTGGACAGGTCCAAAGAAAAGCCATTCATCTGATTGGTGGCCTGCAGGGAAGGCCTTACAAGGAAAGGCTAAGGGACCTTAACCTTTTCAGCCTCTCCAAGAGAAGGTTGAGAGGGGACCTTGTGGCGGTGTACAAATTCATAAGGGGAGAGCAACATGAAGTAGGCGATGATCTGTTTACCAGGGGACCCTTTGGAACAACAAGGAACAATGGCCATAAGCTACTGGTGAGTTCTTCATGGTCAGGGTTGCCAGGATCTGGAATGGGCTTCCTAAGGGAGGTGGAGCTTGCCCCATCCTTAGGGGTCTTCAAGAGGAGACTGGACAGGCACCTGGCTGGAATCACATGACCCAGGTTTGGTGACCCTTTTCTTGCTTGCCAGGGGCAGGGGGTCAGACTAAATGGCCCACTGAGGCCCCTTCCAACCCTAGAATCTATGAAACATCTCACAGGCAAGCTAAGGAAGTATGGGCTAAATGAATGGACTGTAAGATGGATAGAAAACTGGCTGGAACATCAGGCTCAGGGAGTAGTAACCAATGGCTCAATGTCTAATTGGCATCTGGTATCAAGCGGAGTGCCCCAGGGGCCAGTCCTGGGGCCAGTTTTGTTCAATATCTTCATCAGTTACTGAAAGGGCATAGAGTGCACCCTCAGCAAGTCTGCAGATGACACCAAGCTGGAGGAAGTAGTATATATGCTGGAGGGTGGGGCTAGGACGCAGAGTGACCTAGACAAATTGGAGGACTGGACCAAAAGTAGTCTCATGAGGCTCAGCGAGGACAAGTACAAAGCCCTGCACTCAGAATGGAAGAATCTCATGCACTGATACAGGCTGGAGGCTGACTGGCTGGCCAGCAGCTCTCAGTAATGCCAACTCTTGCAACAAATTGTGAGACTTGCGATTTCCAAGTCAGATCAACTCTGATTAATGATGTTGGGATAGAAGCCTCAAATCTCAGGATTTTTTATTCTGGCATGTGTAGAGAGTACCCAGCTCCCTGGGGTAAGTCTGTGGAGGGAAAGGGGCAGGGGTAGAGGTAAGGGAAAAGGAGGGGGCATATTGAGGCCCCCATGGTGAGGGAAGTAGTGAGGCTGGGGTAAATGGGGCCCCAGGGCTGGAACAGGTCATGCAACAGAGCTGCGGGCAGCTCATCCAGAGGTGTGGAGAAGGCTCCCTGCCACTGTGCACACCCTTGGGGAGGCACTGGAGGCATGTGCCCTCTGGATTTGTTCATGGGACAGAAGCAGGCTGCCCACTCTGGGCTCGGGCTCTGTGCCCTGCTGCTTTTGCCCTGGGAGCCACATGATGGCTGCACTGTGCATCCCCTGTCTGCTCAGCGGGCAGCAGGAGGCACACATGATGTTGCATGGCTCCGAGGGCAAAGGCAGCAGGGTGCCGAGCCCTAGCCCACCTCTGCCCCATGCACAAATCCAGGGAGCACATGCCCCTCATGCCTCCCCTGGGGATGTGCACAGAGCCACCTCTGGCCCCTGCACCTCTGGACGAGTACCTGCAGCTCTGTCACACAACCTGTGACCTGACCCGTCTGTGTGTCTATGTCTGTGTATATGTGCCTCACTCCCAAGCCACAACCCCCTAATCTTGCTGCTTGTGTCAGGAAGCCACCTTTGTTTCTCCCTAAAATCTGTGCTGTGACAACTTGATTAGGATGGGCCCAGCAAAGGAGACACACCTTTACCCTATCTCTTTAGGTAACCAATGGCTCTCTAAGACTGAGTCCCCTGCATGGCTGCTGCCCCCTTCTCCTGGGCAGTCTTAACTTATATAGCCCCTGTGAACTCATTCACTGGTCCAATGGAGGCCAGCACCTGTTGGCTGCCGGCCAACCAATTTGAAATACATCACTAGTTGCTGGGCAGACTCTAGCCCACCAGGTAGAAGCCCCTCACCCAGGTAGCTGATACCAGTTCATGTAGGCAGAGGGAGCAGGTTTCCCACCTCCCTCAGGAATGTAGCCAGCTCAGGTTACCTAAAGATATAGGGTGTGTCTCCTTTGCTGGGTCCATCCTAATCAAATTGTCACAGCACAGAGATTTTGGGGAGAAACAAAGGTGGCTTCCTGCCACACTGCTGCCCCTCACTCCTGACCCACACTACCCTGCATCCTGCCAGGGTGTGCAGGAACCCCACCTCCCTGGGCTCCAAACCCCACCCCCCCACACACCTACAGCCCCCTACACCTTCACAAATAACGCCCCACCCCCCTAACACACACACTTAAAAAATAACATCTCATGATTTATGCACCAAATCTCCTGATTTTTAAGAGTTCATCTTATGATTTTTCATATGGTGGCAATACTGAGCTCTGCAGAAAAGGACCTGGGGGTTACAGTGGACAATAACTGAATTTGAGCCAACAGCCTAGGATACCATTACCCTTATTGCCAAGAAGGCTAATGGTATCCTAGGCTGCATTGGCAGGAGTATGCTGTTTGTGAGCATCAGGTCAAGACGAGCATGGTCCCTAGTTGACTGCTCCAACATTTGCACCAGGAAGTTGTTCTCAACACTCTCCAAAACCTTCCTGGATTGCCTGCACACTGCTGTATTGCTCTCCTAGCAGATGTCAGGGTGACTAATATCCCCCATGAGAACAGGGCTTGTGATTGGGAAACTTCCGCTACCTGTTTGAGGAAAGCTTTATTCACTTCATCCTCCATGACATCACCCTTGTTGCTCTCTCCTCTGACCCTAACCCAGAGACTTTCTTCAGTTTCATACTGGAGCTCTGACCAATCATATGGCTCTTTTTACATAAAGTGCAAAGAGAAGTGAATTACTGACCAGTAACAAGTGCTGCAAGAACCACTGTCCAAATCCATATTCCATTTTAAATGTAAATGCACCTCAAGCACTGGAGCGTAGAGACTCTAGCATTACCCATACTGCTACTCCTCATGCTCTATGCCAACAAAAGCCACCAAGAAGGATGCTGCAGTGACCAGGTGGCCTTTTTTCAAATAGTGGACTCATCAGGGCAGCAAGGGCCAGATATACAATCTACTAGGAGTAGCTCAGTTAAGCCTTTAGGAACTTAAATGCAGGTATTTAGGAAAAGACAGAAAGATCCTCCACAGGAGGGTGGTGAGCTGTGAAAGCTGGCAGGTACCCTGTGACAGAGGTGAGGTCATGACAACTCAGCTCTAGAAGGTATTTTAAAATGGCTAGAATGGAGGTCTTGGGCAGAGAAGAGACAACAATATCATGTGACACCAGTCAAAACCTGGTTTAAGTCAGGTAACATAATTCAGTAGAGTCTTCCTGCTATGGATGAGAATACCTCTAACAGGAGATGCGCAGGCTTATGCTATCACTGACCGCCATCCAACATCCAGGCTGAGATGCTAGGTAAGTGGATCTAGATAATTTCCCTTGGTTCTAGAACAGCTCTTAAAGTAATAAGGAGAATCCCCACTGGAAGCTGGATCTGGAGAGTCCCTCCATTCTGGAAACAAGCCCTGGGGTCTGGATAAGGAAAGCTTGCAATGTTGAGATGTATGATTCCCAGGTGGCAGGATCTGTGTCTGGAATTGTCTCTTGAATCTAGGGCCAATGGCCAGAAGAACCACACAGTGTCTTGTTGACATTGGACCAGAAACTAAGAAACATGAAGGGCAGGTCCAGAGATCCAATGTCTACTCCAGAAAGGATTCCATGGTCATGGGGAGCACAAGGGTAGGTTGACCTGGGGCTGCAATCATCCTTTAAGTAAAAAAAAAAAAAAAAAAAAAAAGTCAGAAAAGGAAACTTCAACTACTGGTTCTGGTGACTAGAATGGAAGTCTAGTTCTAGAACAGAGTTGCTCTGATGACTAGAATGGAAGTCTTGTGCAGAGAAATATTTCATGGCACCAAGTACAAGAGGGCCAAGAAAAACTGGCATGTTCACCCAGCTGGCACGTTGACCCATGGCGTGAGCCAGTGGACTCTGGCTCAAGCTAGAGAGTAGGTTACTTGGTGCAATGAAATGAGGTGGCATTGTAGAGCTGCTGGAATGGTGGATGAAATGGGATGATCAGGAAGCTGCTGAGGCACATGCTTTGATAGACCTTCTGACACTAGTGCTAAAATCCTTTATGCCAGATCATCAATTCTCTGATAGCTAGCCACTAGAGTCAGAAAGCCAAAGAGTGTCTTGGAATTTGTTCGTTTGCTTTTTAGACATCAACAGGATGGATTTTCCAGAATGGGGTGTGATGCTTGGTTTGCTTCCAAGCACAGTCCTTCTGAGCCCAGAAATGGAATGATTTGCACCTAGCATGTTTCCTACGGATCTGAGACTCTCATAAATGAGATGAGAGAAAGGATCTTGCGTGTCAAGCATAACCCTGGTACCAGAAAGACTTTATTGAAATCAAGTGACCAGGGGAAGCTACGCTAACAGATGATAGCAAGGCATGGTCAAAGCAAGGAGAAAAAGGAGTCTCATTTAGCTAGAGAAGATATATTGCACATGCCAGGAGAGCCCTCAGTCCTATTCCAATAGACAGAGCCTGGACCAAAATGGAGAAAAATAATAAAAATAAACTAAAATGGTTCAGAGATACAGAAGAAGAAAAAGAGTAGAATAGGTAAATTGGTGGAATGTGTACTTGGCCTACAGCCAGTCTGGAACAAAATGCAGAAGCTCAATTTTGAGCCAAGATGGTTGATAAGAACTGAATAGTGAAAAGTGCATACAATATCCTTTATACCAGTGACACAGAGTGGAAGGAAAGTTAGGATGTATGCATGGTGTACAGGTACCTCCCAGGGCAAAAAATATGTCTCTGAACAAAAGTGCTTCAGTGTTTATATGCACAAGAGTGGAATGTAGATGTGGATAGGAACTGCTTTTTCAGTGACTTATATGCTTGTCTGTTATCTTAAAATTAGCCATTATTTTTAGCCCCAAGTGTGAATTTGAATTGAATATTTTTGTTTATTAGCAAATCTGAAAATCAAGCAAGAGATGAGCAGATACCATTCAGAACTCTACCTCCATTCTGCCACGTGCACAGCTTAAAAGCAATAAGTTGGCTCTGTTCCTTTCACTGGACATAGGAGACCAAGGCCATGCTCCATCATTAGTAGCCGACCACCAGGAAATGATCATATCTTGCATACAATTTATTGCCAGGTGACGTTTCATCCTCCTATTTTCTGGTCCAGGTATGTCAACATAAGAAATCTAGCAGAAAAAAGAATTCAGAAAATACTTAAAAGTTATAAAACAATACATTTGAAGGATTTAGGTGTAATTACTATACATGTCTGCTGAGATTTATATATTCACAGATGACTGTGTTCCTCTATGTTCATATAGCTATATATAGGCTGCATTTAAATATATATCTAAATATAAGAAATATCTCTCTTTATAGAAACAGACATATTCACATTCAGTTTTATTTATGGGGAGGGGATTGGAAAGGAAAGGAATGTGAGTTTAAAAGGAATTTACAGCAATGACTCCAATCAATACCAAAATGTACAGTCATGGTTGCTTGACAGCATCGACCTACACATAAGGATTTAAGCCCAGCCATATAAAATGACAAGTTCTGTGATTCTGACCAAGGAGTTAAGCCTACTGTTTAAGATACATCATCAAATATTAAAGATAGTTCACAATATTTAAGAAAGAATGAATTTCAACCCCCAATCAATGAATGCAGCCAAAAATATCCGTTTTGTAACAGAATATATACTTTTCTGCATAATGTGGATGAGCTACAGCATCATGCGTAAAGTTTATGCAGCTCTTGAGAATTGTGCCTCTATTTCTCAGAAAGGATTTGTGGAATTTATTATTCAAACTATGTTATTTTGGAGCATGGTTATTTGAAAACATGAGCAGTGCACCATCTGGGTGACACATGCCAAGGAAATATAGATTGCACCGCATTTCTGCTTAAGGAATTAATGGAAGGTTGATAGCTAGGGGAAAAAAAAAAACTATCTTGCCATTGCTGGTCAGCAATAATCGAACCACTTTCTGGGGATTAAGCGCATGGCTAAGCCTACTGGACCAGACACTAGCAAAGGGCAGGGGGTCTTCTTATCAGAGAAATGCTTCTGGAGCCAGTCTCACTACATGACAGATTGCTTTCATATTCCTGTCTGCAAGGCAACAAAGGATGGCAGTAATGCGATAATGCCAGAGTGCAATGGGTGTTAAGAACCCGTTGCATTTATGTATTGTATTTAGTAAATAATCAGGCTCATCCAAATTGTGATCTCACCACTCAACCAAGGCCATTAAAATCAAGGTTAATGCTTTAATAATCCTTTGCTGTTTTTTTATATGGTCAAAAAGAACCCTTTTCTATTTGCATGGTCATAATATTATTGACCTCTTCATCCCCTGAATACACATCAAAAGGAACTGAAATCAAAGTAATTACCAATGTTGTTCTCTCATGGTAAACATTTAACTCTTTGTACTGTCTCTTCACTGTTCAGTAAATTGAAATGGATTAAAAAGCCAAAGACAGGAAAACTTGTAAAAGGTCAGTATTATCAGTATATTTATCCTGCAGTTTCATTTGTTAAAATTCTGTCAATTTAAAATATAAAAATGTGGTATATATGCAGTTTAAAAAAGAAACTCTGACATGATCACTTATTTTTTTATAAATTTAAAATGTATGCAGCATATTTACAATTGCTTAATGAGTACCATACAAAACACATTAATTAGCATTATACTGCAATCATGTACTAATTTACTATGTAATATTATTTATGAACATTTAAAAAGAAACTTATTATTTCTGATCAATTACACTTAAGAAAGCACCTTAGACACTAACTAATCCCACTGAGAAAAGGAGAGTGGCTTGAGTTGCTGTTATACTTTGTTGCACTCCAAGACTATACAGCTCTGCTAATTCACATAACAGCTCAGTTTTTATGCAGTGTCTCTATCTTGCTATAAAATTCAAAGTAGTATCTCTCTTAAAAAGGTAAAAGATGCCCATCCTGATTGATTTACTTGGGTATATCTGTTATGCAGATGGAACTACTAGATAATTCCAATCATCTGTATTTTAATATGTCATCAAAAATTAGAGTATATTCTAAATCCCAAAGCTAGTGTATATCCCTATAGCCAGGAATACACTGAAGCAAACACAAGTTACTCTCTGCCTTCAAACATGAAAACAAAAAATAAAATTTATCCACAAAGTTGAAAAAACCCCAAATCTGACTTGTTCTCATTATTTGTATTTCAGTTTTTCTTACAGGCCCTGACCAATATAGGTTACAATTTTGCCATTTCCTGAACATGCATAGTCAAAGACAATTCCTGTACTGAAGAGCTTACAACTTAAGTACATCAGAAAGACAGAAGATATTATCCTCATTTAACAAATAGGGAATTGAGAGACAGAAATATTAAGTGATCTGCTCAAGGTTACAAAGAAAGTCTGTGGCAGAGACAGACTGAACTGAGATCTGGGTCCCAAGTCTTGCATTAATACCAAGCCAGTCCCTGTTCTGTTTCTGTCCTCTGCTCTGTATGCTATGCTTAACTTTGAAAGAAATATTCTACCCCTATTAATAAAGTTAATATTTAGGAAGTGGTTTAGAAAACAAGACAACCTTGTTACAGCTCTCCAGGCTTCCCATTGAGGACTATCTCTGATCCCTTATTGTTGATTGGAACTCTACTGCTGACTGCTGGTGATCTAAAAATGCAATGTTAGTTTGATCAGGGAGAAACAGGATTCAATGTATTTCACTGCAAAGAGTTGACAAAATAGTATAATAGTGAATAATATTTTCTGTTGCCACACACTGGTGCAATTTTGAAGATAATAAAAATTATATTTAGCTGCCAAATAAGCAAGCCTGACACAAAAGAACTTTCAATTAAAAAATGCTAATGCCTTTTTTTTGGCTGGCAAAAATATAATCCATAGTGATTCCTACTGATTTCTAGAGAAAGCAATGTTAATATCATATGTGGAAGTCTTCTAGAAGCTCAGCTTTGTCAGCAAACGACGAAACATAACAACCTTATTAAAGAATCTAGGAGCTATTTATGGTTTCCTAGCACAGTGAGATGTTTCTATGGATTAGCTTTTCCTTCTTTCCCAAGAAAAATGCCAGCACAGTTAGGCCCAGAAATGTGCTTAGCAGTACCCAGAATAAAACTGAGTTACAAGAGTATAAAGCAAGCACATGAAACATGGCCAGTAAAAGAGAACGCTCAAGGCAAGCATTAGCTCACTAGTTTTTTTCGTTAAAGTTTAGGAGTATGAAAAAAAATTGCCAACCTGGCTTTTAAAGCGTAACCTTAACAAATACTATAGGCAAGGCACAAGTGCGCATCATTTTAAAGTAAACTACGTATCAGCTCAGTTCCTGGTGAACAGTGAACTGTCTCAAATCCACGTTACAGAGGTTGGATCAATCTCGCAAACACAAGTCACTGCTGAAAAGAGGCCTTGAACTGAAACAGCCTGGAAAATGTATTAGATACTCATCCTAGCAGAAAGCATTTCTACCAAGTTAAAATGTAATATGGCAAAACTTAAATTAAACACGTCTTTAAAAAGCCTGCCTTACAGATGGAAACTCCCTTAACAAGAGAAAGGAAATTACTTGAGGGTTGTGATGGGGAAAAGTACTAGCTAACACAAGGTGGTTTTTCTTAACATTTATCCTGGTTGTAATAAGCACAACACCCTTCCTCTTGCTTACTACATCTTTGTAGCTTTTGGAAGAACAGCTTCTTCTTTATCCTTGCAGTGAATTGGAAAACAACCCCTTCCTTACCTAATTTTCCTGTCTGAAGCTGATGCCCTGCAGAAACTAGAGCATTAATATTCTTTACATTGCAGTAGCACCTAGGTCCCCACTCTGAAGCTGAAGTCCCATTTCACCACAACCAGAAAGCTTACCAGTTCAGTGTCTTGTACTGAAACCTGCCTGAGAAGCAGGGTAAATTAGCCTGTACTAAGATCTATGTTGCTGCAGCTAGATCACTATTACTACTTGAGTTGGCTTATTTAAACCTAGCACAGATATGTATACCACTCTGCAGTCACAGATGTGACTGTGGCAGAGACCTATCCCAAGCAGGAACAAGGCAGTACCACAGGGCGCATCTACACATGCACTTTAATGCACACTATTTTAGTGTGTATTAAAGCATCATATAAAATCCATGACATTATGCTAATGCACATTAAAATAGTCTACTGCACATTAAGTGTCACTTAAAAGCTGAGCAAATGTGCTACTGTGCGTTAGCAAAGCCTAATGCAGTTTAATTTAGTACCTCACATTGGAGGGTGCCTATACATATGTGCGGAGGCTGCTCCGACATGCTGGAATTCCAGTGCAACAGAGCAGACTTGATTGAGTCTTTTGGACCATGGCAATTGCCGTACTCCAGCAACGTCCTGCGTCTCAAGTATCAGTGTCGAATGAGCTTTAGTTCAAGCACACCCACCACTATTTTTAAGCATGGGGACTCTGATACATGAGAGGCAGCAGTGCTTTAATTGAAGTAGCTCTCATAGCTGCTCTAATTAAAGCGCTGCCTGCCCTCCACCCCTGGAGCACATGTAAAAGTGCCCAGAGGTATGAAATTTAATGCATATTAGAAAAGAAGCATTAATGCACATGTAGATGTGCCCACAGTGTGATAATCTGATAGGGAACTGAGCAAGATTAAGCCACATATCCAAGGTAATGCATACAGACTAATGCAGTGCAAGGATTTGAACACTGAGCCCTTGTCCAAAGCTATAATCACAAAGCCATCCTTTCTGCCATTTTTCCTAGAACTGGAATATACCTAAAATAGGTATATTGTAACTAGAAAGAGAGTTAAGGTTTGGACGGGTAATTGTAAATTACTCTATACCATATATATTAAAATTAACCCCCAGCAACATTTTTAAACATTTTCTAAATATATCAATTCCATGTTTTCTGACTTCGTAATAAAATGTCATTTTTAGAATTTAAAATATTTTGACGAGCTTAGCAGAATAGTCTGATTTCAAAAATCAGTAATCCATAATATTAAGTTACTACGGTGTTTAAAGACATCATTGACATCTGTACCTTAAAATCCAAGGATGAGAGTTTTTCAAGTCTTTTGTTTACATCAGGAGAACCTGTCTTCTTTGTAAACTGAATAAAGCAGAGTTTGTTTTGCTCCCAAAATGACAAGATGATGAAACTGTCAGTAAGAACAGCTGAAAAACAAATAAAAATTGTCACCCCGTAATACCTGCCACCAGTGACAAAACAAATTACTGAACCCTCCAGTGAGACATTGCAAAATGCATTTTTTCAAGACCATGTCTTAAATATTACATTGAAGCCTTTGTAATCTCCTAAAAGACATCAATGTGTCATCTTGCCAGGACCTTTTTAGAAACGAGAAATAAAGCTTAGGGGGTAATCTGAATAAATTATTTTATACCAAGTTATCATAATAATCTGACATATATTTTATGCCTCATCCTCCATTCTCACATGTCTTCCTTCCTCAGTTCTTTGCTCATAGTAACTGTAATGCCACTGATATTTTGGGAATGCGACTTTATATAAGCATTGTTAGTGTCTGGGCTGGCCAAATGCAAATCATTATTTGAGCTGCATTTGGTAATTTGACATTGCCAGTCAAGCATAGACATAAAAGGATGTAGCGGCAGTAACATTCCAGATGGAACTGCAATAGTCAAGAATGTTATTCCTTACAGCACTTGTGCTTTAGGGTGATATGAACCTGTTGAAAGCTTTATATGTGATATTTTTCCTCTGTACCCTTGATCTATAATCACATGGATATCCAACAGTAGATGCGCTCTCTTACAGTCTGGAAAATTGCCATGGAACCACAACGTATAACATGAGTGTTGCAAAAGTTATATGGAAATATTCAAATGTAAAATAGACTAAGTAGCACAGTGGAAAGGGAAAATATTGGTTAACTGAGAAAATGAGTGATTTAACACTGCCAGTAATCTAAGGTTTTCCTAAAACAGCTCTCTGAACCAAAACACATCTAAAAAGACTACTGAGTATTTAGTGAATTAGTGAGATAGTAACAGATGACTAAAAATTATTCTTGAGAGCCAAATCTGAAATAAAAAATGGCGAGTCTGTTGTGAAGTAGTAAATGCAGAGATCCATACTACAAGGACACTGCTAGATAAAATCTTACCCAGTTAAAAAATATCCCTTAAAATTGCTTGCTTTTGTGACTAATACCATCATACAGCCCTAAGGATTTTTTAATTTGTTTAATAATTTACGTTGCTAGTTTACTCCTGCATTATATTCAGCTTGAGCAGAAAAATTGAAATACCAGTTTTGCTTTTGCTTATTCTATTGTAAAGCCAGTTTCAGATTGTCATGTATTAACACAGTTCTGCAATATTTGGTGCATAATACTGACAGGGAATGTTTAAATCCAAACAGTTGACATGAAAACAATCCTGTTAATACTAGGTTTTGTAACAAAATTTGGATTTAAGCACCCATGTGGAGTTATGGGGCATGATATCTCAGCGTATATTTTGTTAGAGTCCCAATATTTTGTATTACTATAGTTATATTTTTCCATAGAGAAAGAGGCACACCAAATCTCAAAACCTATGAACTCTGGGGGGAAAGAGATGTTACTCCAAGAGAAGATGGGAACACAGAGTGGAGAAAGTTCTTGTCTCAAAAAAGCTGTACTGGGCTGAAAGAAAGGGCAAACAGGAAAGGTTTTGGCTACAAGGTAGGCCTATCTAATCAGAGCCATCTGGTATTACTGTAGCAGCAATGAAAAATTACAGAATTGGCTATAGGAACAGATTTCAAATAGGTGGGAAGGTCAGGAGAGGCATGAGCGAATATTAAAAAAACTGAAGACGAGCACAATTTTCATTTTCTGAATTAGGCATATATTTTGGAGTCATTCATAACATGCAATACTCAGGAATACGCTTAGGGTAGGGGTTAGGGTAGGGGTAGAGAAAATCTAGGAAAAGGCCCATTTCCTGCACAAGACTGGACCTAACAACATTGGTCAGGCATGGTCATAGCATTTTCCACAGAGGCCCTTTGAAGAGAAATGCTATGCACCTGTGTTGTCACAGCCCCCTAACAAGTTTTCAAATATTAGACAGGCATTTCAAACCTGCCATAAGACCTCAAAGTTTCAAGTTAAGAATTTTAAACTTCAAGAGGCATTGTTGCTAATTATAAAAATCCTGCATGTAGCTTTGATTTATGAAGATGCACTTTTCCATAATAATCTATTCTTAATTAAGCCAATCCTTACCTATATCACAATATATATTAAACTAAAACATCAACAATGATTAAGTATCTCTCTCTACTTTACTAGGGAAGCCACAATCTTGTAACTACTGCATATAAAAAAAACCTTAGTTTAGTAAAAATATTAACATTGGTGGCTAAGCATTCACTAGTCAGGAAACACTAAAATACCACATGGGAAAACTTAATTCTACCCCGTTTGCATACATTATGCTAAAATCTATAATTTTAAATTGGCACACTACTTAAAATCATACAATAAAACTATCATAAAAATTCTATGCATCTGAAGCAGCTTTATTCTAGATATATGATGTAATAGTTAAAATGGACTATTATATCCTTTTTAGATTTAGACTTCTCATATTAAAAACCACCAAGCACTAAGAATATATTAATTTTGTTAGCACCCACCACAGGTGTGGGGGGGAGAGGCCTAAGATGATACATACCTCCTGGGGCACGGACTTAACACAGCCCTCCTGCTGCTCTCCTGCCAGGAGCCCTGTGTCGGCTACACCACCATGGCAAAGAATCCCCTGCCTGCCCAGCAGCAGCAGCAGCAGGGAACATAACTCTGCTGCTGGGCAGGCAGGGGACACCTCACCATGGTGGCACAGCCAGCACACAGCTCCTGGCAGGAGGCAAGCAGGGCAGAGAACCCTGAGGCTGCAGCAAGCAGCCTGTATCCACCTCCCAACCCATGTACAAATTTGGGGGGCACATGCCCCTCCATGCCCTGCTCCCTGAGAGTGCATGCAGTGGCAGGGAGCTGCTCCCCATCCCCCACTCCCTGGAGAAGCTTCCCATGTCTCTGTCCCACTCCCTGCCCTGCCCTGGGCCTCATGCACTAACCCAGGCCCAGCCCCTGGCCCACACCCTCCCTTACCGTGGGGGCCTCCGTCTGCCCTCCACTACCCCCCACCCCCCATAGATTTACCTGTAGAGAGGCAGGGGAGCTTCTCTCCACCACTGCCTGGGGCTGTATTCCTGGCCACATGCATGGGCACACGCAGACATACATGTGGCACCCCCTGCGTCCTGTTCCCTGTAGCCCCTGGCAGGCTGGAACTCTTCAGCCTGCCATTTCCTGTTTTTTTTCCATTGTGAACAGAAAACTCAGATCCCTGCATGATACTGGGAATCTGGGACAAATGCTGTCCTGGAGTCATGCAGCTCAGGACTGGAACTTGATGTTCCCATTTTAGGACTGTCCTGCCCCCATTTTTAATCTGACATTAATTGGATTCCAAATTGGCAAGAAACTTTTGCAATGAAACTCATCCTTATTAACCCTCTGAAGTATGTATTACTGCACACATTGTGCCCAAATAATGTATTACATTTGAAGCACCATGGATTCTTTATGGATCATACTTTATCATTTCAAAAACAAAATTTAAAGGCTCAAAACTACATCAAATTAAAACAATTTTCTTTAGCCAGGACTGTATCCTGGTTCTTCAGGATGCTATTTTCATGCCAAAATTTTAATTTTCAACTTCCCGTTTCCTGGGCAATAGCGATGTCCAAAAAAGACATCTGAAATGTTTTTTTTTCAAATAATGGGTAAACAGAGGGGTTTTTTTGTCCTTTTTTCTTATTGTACAAGAATGGTTCAGCCATTTTTTAGTATAAACTTTAGCAAATATTTGACCTGCAGACCCAGACATTTTTAAATTAAAGCCTGGAAACTTCTGAATGTTCCGAGCAAGCAAGAATAAAGCACTATGCTGTATCCTTAAATACAGAACCAGAGTTTGAACACTACACTTTTGAAACTGTTAAGTTTGTTAAGATTTATGACTTTAAGAATACTTTATTGGATTGTAGTAGTTATTCAAAAAAAAAAAAAAGAAGTAAATGTATTTACAAAAAAATGTAAAAGCCACAGGATTCTAAATTAAAGTTTCATGACTATCTTTAGTTTTGCTACACCATGCTTTCCCAAGCACTGAAGTCAACCATTCTGGATGTAATAGGGGAAAATACAGAGTCAAGTTAACAGTCTAGCTGAGATGAAATAACAGACTTTGCGCTGAGGATGAAAGACTAGAGGAAGAAAGAATCAAAACAGTGTGCTCCACACCCATCATATTTCCAAGTTGTCAAAAAATCTGAGATGAGGTGGGAATTTTTAACATAAAAGAGAATGTTAATACAGTTTTATCCTCACAAATTTGCAAGAAAAGAAGGTACTGCTATATCATTTTAAACTCCAATACACAGAAGAGAACAAATCAGGAAGAGAAAGTCTAGCAAGGCCCCATGCTTGGGAAGTGTATGGGGTATGGAACATAACAGATTCCTAAACATCAAAAGGAGCTCTTGTGCACTCACTCATATTTAAGGACAAAAAGTGGACTTAAGCTTTCTTTGACTATCTGGAATAGAAAATACATTCAATATTTGACAAGACTGAAAAGTTTGATGTTTGATATTATTTTGAAACTGCTCTTGGTCCTGAGGCTTGTAACTACGGCATTACATGCAATTACTTGTTGTGTTTGCAAGTCCCCAGTAGCAATAATTAGTCTACCTGTTGACATACTATTTCTCCAGCTCTGTTGTTAATATAGGCAATTGATTTGCACATAGGTGTAATTACCATCACTGATGGTGTCGGAGATGAGCTTCCCCACCAGGGTCCTGTCAATCACCACTTTCTCCAGCTGAGGCCCAGAAATGCTAAGGGACACCAGTACACCTGAATGAAAGACGAGCTAAATCCAAGTAGCCAGAAAACAAGACATCAGGAATTAATAACCAAGAAACCAGAATGTTCCAAAGTACACATTAACATTTCTTTGTCATGTAGTAATTTCATCTGAAAGAAAAAAGATCTCTCCTAATGACAAAATATGTTACACACATACTCCGAAAGCATTATCAATTAAAGGAAAATGTATTGTGACTGTAAATTACATATATATGTCAAATAATGAACACTTCAAGACTGGGCCAATATTCCCCATATTTTACATGGAACATAATGAATTCACATACTGGATGTTGAGACTGAAAGCACTGTGAGGGTAAAAGGACAACTGAATCAACTTAGTTTCAGGTATTAAAGGCAGATTATATTGCATTTTCCCCTGCTATTTTTAATTTTTCTAAATAAAGTAGGCTAAACCTACTATGCTGCAAAGAGATTTTTGTGGACATAGACACCTTCAGAATTTAGCCCAATATTTAAGGAAAAATGGCTAATGATTTAAATGCCACAGTTTTGGGGTGACTGATCTGAGACACTTCAGAGAGACCTGATTTTCAGAAAGAAGCTTGCACAGTACTTAAGTTCACCATCTTCTTCTGTACTTGTATTTTATCTGGCAAAAACTGGGTTTTTGAGTGCTGGCAAAAACTGGGTTTTTAAAATATATACTATTTTATAATTGTAAATTTATAATTATACATTTTATAATTATTATTATTTATAACTTTCCTCATAAAAGTTACACTAGTGCTTTCATTTCACAGTAGTTACATGTAGAAAAAAACTGTTATGTTTAATGCACATCCCTGTTGTCATTCATATGCTCTTTAACTTGTGTAATAGTGGGCACATCTACACGTGTCCCTACAGTGACAATGTTACTGTGCTGTCATTTAGTACTTCCTTTTGGAAGTACTAAATGATGGCACAGTAACAGCCTGTACTGCACGGTGCCAGTGGCACATGGTTATTTTTAGCTGCTACATCGGTGTAGCCACGCACTGTACCAAGGGAGCGTATTGCTACAGCGACATAGCTGTGGTATCACGGTTTCTGCCCATCAACAATACATTACCATAGTGCGTTGCTATGGCAATGTAGCATCATGTGTGGATGTGCCCACTGTCTACTAACACAGGGATAGGCACCTGATATAGTCATGTATTAGTAATGCCTAGCATGATATCTCAAACAATCCCAGAAAGATGGAACATAAAGCCTAAATGCAGTTTCAAAGAGTGCTACAGGGATACTTTTAAGTTAATCAAAGGAACACTGAACTACACGAGACCACCTGGATCATTATGTCCACTCCCTATGACTGCAAGCAAACATCCCTGCTTACTTAATTTCTATTTAGACCCCTGACAGATACTGGAGTAAAGAGCAGTGGGATGTGATGTGGGATCCCAACAACTGCGCTTCCTGCCATGCCACGTGTGGCAGGGGGTGCAACTGTGGGGTCCTCAATCAAATCCCATTGTGCCATATTGCCTGTGCAGGGGACCCCAATCCTGGGTTTCCCCTGTACTGGCAAGTAACAAAACTTAGCTCCCAGTCACAGGAGTGTACCTGTATGCTGATGGGGCTTCTAGCTGGAGAAGCACATGGTATATTCCTCCCGCTGGAAGTCCTGCTCAGCTGACAGAGCCGCCAGCCACAAAAGTGCATGGTGTACTCCCCTGACTGGACTTCCAGCGGGAGGAGCACACCATGGGCTTCCCTGGCTAGAAGCCCTGATCATCTGACTGGACTTCCAACCACAGGAATGCATGGTATGCTCCCACAACTGGAAGCCCAATAAACAGACAGGGCTCCCAGCTGGGAGATGCACCATGCTACTTGCCAGTGGGGGGGGCACTCATCTGACTGGGCTTCTCGATGTGAGAATGCATGGTGTGCTCCCTTGGTTGGAAGCCAGATGATCTGACCAGAGCTCTCAGCCATGGAAGCACATGGGGCACCGCAGCTGGAAGCCCCATCTGTATACTCCAGAGGCTGGGCACTAGTCACACATTCAATTAAAGATGTTATAAGAAGCAGCCTCAAAGTTATTACACATATTTTGTGTAATAACTTTGTTGCTTATTCCTTGTTTTACCACTACATTAATTGACTGAATATTTCATCAGGTTACTATAGTGGTCACCAACCAGTGGATCTCAATCCACCGGTAGATCTCGAAGCCTCTTGGAGTTTATCTGGGGCTGGAGTGGAGGGGCTGAGTGCCCACATGCATGTATATGTCCACCCTAGCCCCATAGGTCAGTCTGTGGGGGAGGGAAGGGAGACAGGTTAGTTCGAGGCCTCCGTGGTGAGGGACAGTGCCACAGAGGCAGAAGCAGTGGTAAGTTGAGGGGGCCCTGACTGGTAGGTAGGACTTACCTGCTGGGGAGGCAAGCCTGCTAAAAATTTTTCTCCCTCTGCCTCAATCTGCCCCCCACTTGCCTCCCTATAGACTTACCTGCTAGGTGGGGGTGGGGCAGACAGTCCCCATGCTGTAGGACCCTTGTGCCCCAGCCAGCCCCGGTCACTGTCTACATGTGCATTGTGGTGGAGTAAATAACTCTGCCACAGGGCAGTACTTGTTTTGGACAGTACTATCTTACGGTAGAGTTAATTAGTTTACTCCAGCCTAATAGCATCACATGCGTAGACAATAGTGCTTTTTCATGGATCTAATTAGCCAATTCAGCAGCAAAGCACATGTATAGATGCACCCAATGGGCGTGTTCACACATGCAAGCACATGCGCTTGCAGCAGCTCAAATAGAAGCGGTGCAAATTTGAGCCTGGGCTTTTTGCTTCGGTGCATGTGCTCGGACATGCACTTTGTTGTGGAGCAAATTGTGCCACTTGGGGCACAATAACCCTGCCTGGCTCCTCCCAGATCTTCAGACAGGGGGAGCTAGAGCCCGGGATCAGCACCTCTGCTGTCCCCAGCAGTATAAAAAGCTGCCCTGGCAAGTAGCTCAGGGCTACTAGCTGTCAGGAGCTTCTGGGGCCCAACCAAGTGGTACCTGGAGACACTACCCCTTATGCCACCTGGAGTGCTGAAGTAGCCCTGAGAGTTCCCTGCACCCTCTACCCACTGCAGCAGTCTGGCAGTGGGGGCTGCTGCCTGGCTGTGCATCTGCCAGACTCAGATGGAGACTGCAGAGCCAGTAGAGGCATCTGCCCCTCTGGGCAGCTGCCAGTGGACTGCAGTTGCAGGGCTGGCCTTTGTGTGGCACTACTGCCATGTGTGCCTCCTGCCTGGCCCTCTGGACAGCTATCACCTGGAAGATGTTCCAGGTGTGGTGGCCTGCTTTGAACTGTCAAAGCATATCCTCCTGGCCTCACTTGTCCAGGAAGTCAGCCACAGCCAGATGGGTCTAAGGTGCCAGCTCTGAGCAAGCAGGGTCCTGCGACTGGACTCCCTAGCAGGAATTCTGGTGTTCCCTATTGGAAAACTGAAAAATACCTGATAAAAAAAAAATCCCAAAGTCACTCTGTAAAATACCCCCAAATCCATGTTCCTCCACAAGTAAAACACAAGACCACTATAAAGACAGAGAGCAAGACAGAGACAGTGATCAGTTGGACAAAGTTTTAGTGATATATCTTACAGTGTTAAAGCAAGTCTTTTATCATAATAATAAAGTGAACTCTAAATACATGTTTCATGAATACATGTTTTGCTGCACTCCCACAGGGCGATGGCCCCCACACAAGGGGTTTGGCCCTCTCACAAGGGGTATGGCCCCCCAACAGGGGGTTCAACCCCCACACAAGTGGTACAGCCCGCCAACAGGTGGTTCAACCCCCACACAGGGGGTATGGGCCCCCAACAGGAGCCAAATGGCCCCCATAGGGTCTACCACCCCCCTTGCAAAGCCCACATGCCCCAACCCAGCCCCCAATTGCTGCCCCACCTGGCCCCATCCCCCACCAGTTGCTGCAGCCGCCCTTATGGCTGCCCCACCCAGCCCCAGCCCCAAGCTCCCACAGACCACCCCATGGGTGCCCCACCCATCATCACCCCCCAACGTGCACCCCCAGGCCCCTAAGGCTACCCCCACAACCCCAGGCACCATCACTTAAAAAAAAACCCAGAAAAAAACCCCAGAAAAAAAAAGGAAAAAAAAAAAGCCTCTACTTACCTTAGAAGCAGGGGTGGGGGGCAGGGCTCCAGGGCCTCCTGGCAGAGCCCCCCGGGCAGCACATGACAGCAGGGAGGGGGGCAGGAGGGCCTGGGCTGGGGCAGCTGGGGCTGTCACCCTGTCCCGCACTGTGCAGGTGGACCCCAGGCAGACACAAGGCAGTTCCAAACTGCTGGTAAGTGCCGGAGTTTTTTGTTTTGTTTTTTTAAGCTATAGGGTGGGAGGGCAGAGATGGCGGGGTTTGGGCCCAGCCTCGGGGAGCTCGGAGGGGCTGGTGGGGGGAGGGGCCAGCCCCACCAGGGGTCAGGGGCCTAGTGGGGGCTGGTGGGTGGAGGTTCAGCCCTGGCAGGGTTCGGGGGCCTCAGGGGGGCTGGCAGGGGTAGAAGAGGGGGCTGGCGGGGGGAGTGGGGGCTGGGGGAGTGGGCGGGGCCATCTGGGTCCCCTCCATGTTCCCCTCCCCCAGACCCCCCAACGCCTTACTCACTGGCACTGGAGCCCTGGTGCTGAAACACACAGCCTCACTGGCCGCGTGTTTCAGCACCAGGGCAAGGGGCAACCAGAGAGACACTCTGGCAGCCAGATCATCTCTGTGGAGGACCCAGTCTCCGGGTGCCACTTTAAATGTCGATTTTTTTTAGACCCCTGGGTCTAATTTTCTCCCCATGCTGCAAGTTTGCAGTGTGGGGAACATTTTTTTGTTCCCGCACGTGTCTGTTGACCTGCCTCAAAGGGGTTTGAGGCGGGGCAAGAGGCATATGCGTGCTCATGTGGACGCATCCATTATGTGCTGAAGTATGGCAGTGCAGGAGTAAATTGAGAAAAATTGGTAACATGGGACTGATGCTCGCAAATACCACAGCAGCACTCCATGCCAGTGGACAGAGGAAACTTAAATGGTCTTAGACAACTTTTCTCTTCCCACCTCTGCTTCTGGGACCTAATATCCCACAGCATAGATTCCCACCACCACCTCCAGGGGGTTGTGCATGCACAGCACGATGTCCACCATCATGTCCTGGAGGGTCCCACACACCTCCAGGATGGCATCCCCAGTGGTGGCTTTACCCAAGCCAAACAAGTGGCTGATGTACTGCAGGCTGGCACATGTGGCCAGCTTGAGAAGGGTGAGGGGAAAGCAGGTGGCTGTGGGGAGAGGCAGCTGCATACCGGTGTCCTGCCACTACAGGTGGTACCAGAGCTGCTCCACAAAGTCCTGGAAGGTGGTCCAGGACATGTGGAAGGCCTGCAGTCACTGCTCGTTATCCCAGATGCACTGGATGACATGCCACCACCAGTTTTGGCTGGCCCTGGTGCGCTCAGAAGTAGTGGGGCAGGAGGCCCATGAGGGGTGATGTAGCCCCGATAGTGGCATCCAGAAGCCCCTTGCTGGCGTCCCTGCTAGCAGCAGTTGCGTGGTGGTGGCAGCCTTGGTACACCAGTAAGGCCAGCAAGGTGGCCATCAGGAGTTTGGGGTGCTGGTCATCGCTGCCAGCGGCAGGAACTGGAGCAACCATAGGATGGGGAGGCAGAGTGGGCAAGGAGAGAGTTGCCATGTGCTGCCCCTGTGCTCTGCATGCTGCTCCTGGGGTGACCAGAGAGCAATGAGTAGGGCTGCTTTTTGAAGAGGGCTGCCAGCTGCTGGCAGCTGGAGTCAGAGCCTGGAACTCCTCCCCAGTGGCAGCAGGGACCCATTGCAGGGCTGCAGGACATTTGGTGCTGAGAGCAGCAAATCTCCCTAGTCTCTGCATGTGTGGACACCTGCCCAGGAACACTTACTCCAGTGTAGTTTACATCTGAGTAAACTGAGCCCAGATCAAATGCATGTGTAGTTGCACCAAGAATTTACATTTTTTCTATTTTAAAAATTGGTGCTAAGTGTCCACTTTTGTTATGGAAGTTTTCATAAAAATTCAGACATCTATCTGATGTTACAGGTGTAAAACATATTATTTAGTATGCTATACTCTTAGAGTGAATACCAGGAAAACCTTTCTTGCAATAACATCCATTAGACTGTGTAATAGTTTCTAAGGGAATTGGCAGGTGTTCTTTTTACTGACTCTTAAAAATTGAACAGCAAAAGTATAAGAAAACATACCATTAGGAGCAGTGCTGAATCGGTAGCAACATAGATTAGATGAGGTCATAGGCATTTTCCATTTCTAAATGTTATGAATCTAGGGCTTTGAACAGGCATCCAGTTCAAATTTCTCAGAAATTTCCCCCATTAGAAATTACTCTGGCAGAAGAAGCAATATAGCTTCCCCCTCCGCCCTGCTCTACACACCTTCCTCAGACCTGTCATGGGTCTGGGGAAGGCATGGGGAGCAAGCTGCTCCACTCCTGGTCCTGGGAGACTGGAGTAGCAGGACAAAGTCCCTCCTGCTTCCCCAAACAGGGACTCCCATGGGAATGCAGGCATTGGCTTTGAAGGTGGCATGCAGAAGGATCGTCCCACATGTGCATGCAGGACTGTGTCACTGGCTTTGAAGTGCTACATGAGAAGCCCTCCTCCCACCCCACAGCATTTCAAAGCCAGTGCTAACCTCTCCCCCCTGACTTCTCCACTTTGAAAGGAGGAAATGCCTGTAATGCATGTACGTGAACTAGAATAGCACCAGGGACAGCAGTTTCATTTTCTTGATTTTTCTTTAATTTTAATTCTACATTTAAAAATTACTCTCTCTTTCTCAGAGTTTTGTATTTCCCACATTTTAATTAAGACAGAACAGAATACAAGATTTCTGTTAGCCATGCTAACGTCCAGGCAGTATTAGGGACAGCAATGTGATTAATTAAATCTGCATGGCCTTTTTCCGTCATTTATGCCCCCATGATACCTTGCAAAGTGGCATTTATTCAAGCTTAGTGAATGCATAATTTGGCACCCTGAAACAGTGAACAATACAACACATAGGGTGCGTCTACACGTGCAATTAGAGCCTGAATAAACTGAAGCTTATTTCTCTGAAGTTAATTGCTCCCGGGTGCACTGTTTGAACATGCACCCAGGAGCAATTAACTCCGGAGCACTAAGCTCCACAGTTTATTTAGGCACAGCATGTGGAACTGGGGCAGAGCAGCCCCGGCTGGCAGAGCACCTCAGGGGTCAGCCTGCCAGCCTAGGGCTGCTCTCCCCGACTCAACATGCTGTGGAGGGGCTTGCTGGGGCAAGAGGGAGCTTCAGAGTGGAGCTAGTCACCAGGCAGCCCCCTCACTGAAGCATCCTCATGCCCCAGCACGTTGGGCAGCATCTACACATGCGTTACTGCAGAATTTTTTCCTTGTAAATGCAAGCGCTATCCTGCTGCCAAGTAAATTAGTTTACCCCAGCCTAATATAGGTGCACAGGTAGATGCCAAAATGTTTACTATGCAGCTAATTAGTCAGCTAAGCAATAATGTCTTGTGTAGACCCGCCCATAAATAACTAAATTATTACCTTCTTGCTCCTACAAATATATTTAATCCACATTGTCCAATAGATCATCTTTCTCCACCCTCACAAAAGCTCACACCTTTTCAAATACAATTGAAAGACATCTGTCATACAAGATATATTTATTAAAGGCAAAATAAAATTATTTAGTAGCTCTTTTTTTATTGCCAAAGTCTAACATTGTATTAGACTGAAAACATATATACTATATTTCAAGAGTCCCCATCGCGACAGATGTCCTTTAAGGTTTTGTCCTAGTAAAAATGTTAGACACAGTTACACTTATGTAGCTTTTATTACAACCTCTCAAAACTTCAATTTATCCTTATGTTGCAGTCAGATTAGATAAAATCACAATTTATTCCCAACTTGATAATGTGAGTCCAGCAAGACTTGACTACAGTTAGTTATAATTGTCCAAAGAATATAGCTGAAAAAGTGAAGACACCCATCCAACCAAAAGCTGACCAAAATACTCTACAAAAATAAAAAGGAATAGAGTTTACCAAGAGAAATTCTTCAGATTATTCTTAAATGTGTAAACTCTAGAAAGCCATGCCATGCCTGACACCCAGGAAAAGGCTTACCACACAGGTGTAAAACACTCAGATCCTTCAGTTGCATTCTGGGAAAAGAGATTTGGCTAATGGTAGTTCTGTGAGGATACTCTCATGCTTCACAACTGTCTATGCTAGTGAGCCACTCTGTTTCTTTATTCAGGACAATTTTCTACAACTTTTTAGCATAAGAAATTCTCCATGCTTCCTCTTCCCCAACTGGAAAGAACGACTTGTGATCTACATTTACCTGGGAACAAAGGGATAGCAGAAGTGAATCAGAAGTCTGTTGGGGGCTCCTCCACATTTTACAGGGTAGTCTCGGGTGATCCTTTCATTGCTTCTCTCTTGGTGCATCTACACGTACACCTACAGCACCATTGTTACTACACTGACATTCAGTACTTCCAAAAGGTTTTGGAAGTTCCAAGTTTAGTACTTCCAAAAGGAAGTATTAAATGACGGCGCAGTAACAGTCTGTAGTGCACTGTACTGGCGATGCATGATTATTAGCCGCTATGTCACCATAGCAATATACTATGCCGGGGGGAGTGCATTGCTACAGTGACATAGTGGCAGCATCAGTTTTTGCTAGAGGACGCTATGTCACCATAGCATGTTGCTACGGCAATTTAACATCAGCTGTAAAAGTGCCCACTAGGTAAGAACAACCAGAGTGACTGTACTTTGGTTTGAAACACTTGTTCAGTCAATAAAGTTTCTTCCACCTCTCAGATACCTGTATTACAATACTAAGGTACTTGTTATTTTGTTGATGATATATCCATCTACTGTACCTATGTATCTAAAGATTTCTAATATGTAACTGCACTGCTATTAATAGATACTACTATACATTAGGTATATTAGTTCAGTTTACTTCAAGATCATCATCTGAAACAATAGTTGAAAAGTCTATATACTTTTAAAGGAATGGTGCAAACCTTCCTGGTCTTCAAAAAAATACATGTACCTCATGTGTCCTTTACATCCCATCTTTGCTTCCTCCATTCCTCCAACTGAAATCTTTTGTGACCCAGGCCAATACAAAGTGACTTTAGGATTTTTTTAACAGGGATTTTTCAGTTTTCAAATAGGGAACACCAGAATTCCTGCTAGGGAGGCAGGTGGCAGGACCCTGCTTACTCAGAGCTGGCACCTTGGACCCATCTGGCTGTGGCTGACATCCTGGACAATTGGGGCCAGGAAGATATGCTTTGATAGTTCAAAGCAGGCAACCGCAGTGGGAACATCTTCCAGGTGATAGCTGCCCAGATGGCCGGGCAGGGGAACACTTAGCAGTAGTGCCACACAAAGCCCAAACCTACAGCCCCAGCCCACTGGCAGCTGGCCCAGAGGAGCAGATGCCTCTGCTGGCTCTGCAGTCACCATTCAAGTCTGGCAGGTGCGCAGCAGGTCACAGCCAGGCAGCAGCCCCCACTGCCAGACTGCTGCAGTGGGTAGAGCGTGCAGGGAACTCTCAGGGCTGCATCAGCACTCCAGCTGGCACAAGGGGTAGTGTCTCCAGGTACCAACTGGGTGGGCCCCAGAAGCTCTTGAGAGCGAGTAGCCCTGAGCTACTTGCCAGGGCAGCTTTTTGTACTGATCGGGCCAGGACAGGGCAGCTTTTTACAGCACTGGGGCCAGCACCTGTGAGTGCTAAGGTCAGCACCAGGCTCTAGCTCCCCTTGGCTGCAGATCTGGGAGGAGCGAGGCAGGGTTATTTTGCTCCAAGTGGCACAACTTGCATCTCACCCTCACTGAAGTGCATGTCTGGGTACATGTCCTGAGGCAAAAAGCCCTGGCTCAGATTTGCACCACTTTTATTTGAGCTGCTGCAAGTGCATGTGCCTGCATGTGTAGACACACCCTGCCTGTGTAACCTTGGACCACTTATCTTTATCTTTGTTCCTCAGTTTATTATATAATATGTATACAGATTTTCATGTGGCAAGAACAATGCCATGTATTTTTTTCTCACAAAGGTGTTGGCAGATAGATTCACTTAGATACAGATATTCAGATAACATGGAGATGAGTGTCATCGATGAGTGCATAAATTAATGCATATACTGTGAAATACGCTAGTATAATCAGTCACAGAGCAAGTGCATATATCTACATATAAAAACACTCTTAGTCCAGGATAGTAAGGTTATAGAATTTATGTGGAAAGAGCAAATATTATTGTGGCGATGAAATGTTTTGTTTCATGCCAGAGATATACATAAGAAACTAGTTATTACCCCAGTGCTCTATGGTCTCAAGACACCACAGAAACTGTACAAGTAGAGGATCACCTCCAGACAGAATATCAAAAAGCTCATGACACAGTAGGGGCAGAGCTAAGATTTAGATGACCTTCACTGTTTTTCCAATAATGTCACTCCCTCTCTTTCTCTCTCTTTTCTATTTAATGAAACACTCTTTCCAACTGACTTCCATAAGGGTTGAAGTTATATCAGCTCAACCTTAGCTTTAAGTTAAGAAAGTTTTGCTTGTGATAATTTAATTGTCATGGATGGTCAGCATACAAAGCGAGAAAGATATGGTCCTTGCCCCTAAGAGCTTAAGAAATCTAAATTAAAGAAGTAACGCAAAGATGTTATACAGCAGATGGCCAGATGGAGATCAATATCCCTCCCATCTTCCTCTAAAAAATGTCCTCCATGTTTTGGTGGATCATGTTCAAAGGCATCCTAGGATAAATGTATCTTATTTTTAGAATATCCTTAAAAAAAGCAATTGTTTGGTGGAGTACATGAGAAAGCCTATACCCAATATGGATAATGACATGAAAAAAGGTATACAGATTGGAATAGAAGGATTAAAAAGGAATATTTTGCTTTCACTTCATATTCCTTACAAAGCTGCAACAACAGTGACAAGGTGTCTATGGAAACTAAATGTGATGTCACAAAAAGGGCTCTCAAACATCAGCAGAAGACTTTGACTTTTTAAGGCCACATTATACAAATATTAAAAACAAATGGTGAAAGTGCAAAGGTGACCAAGCATGAAATACTGGTCAGTGACAAAAAACATTATGTCAGTGGAAATAGTAACCCCTTCCCTCATGTCCCTCAGCAGGTAACACATATTTACCTTGACCTGATCAAAAGCTGCTTCTTGATCTAGGGTGACCAGGCTGATGTCCAGGCCAAATTGTTCTGTGGCTGCCAGGAGGTCACATGGCAGAAACAGGTTGCATGGATGATTCTGCCAGGTACCTCTGTTTGGGGCCTGCAACAGAGGCCATGACCAGAACTTGGATGGCCAAACTCTGGGTCAGGATTTTGATAACAGTTGCCAATTCTTAATGTTACTGAGATCCCCTTTCTTGGGCAACAGCATGAGTACTGCTCACCAGCAGCTGACTGGTAGAATCCTAGGTGAAATTTTAAGGAAAAACGCCAATGTTTAATAATTATAGGCTGGTAGAAATATGAATATATGTATATAATACATATCTTTGCAACATGACATATCTACCTTATTTTCTCATATACAACATGTACCTTTGCCCCAAAAATCAGCACCCTGAATATCAGGGAGTGTGTTCTAATGGGGAAGCCATTTAATTCACTGGAAAAGTAACTGCCAAGATGGCTGTTGCTTGTGTTTGCTCACCAAACTGAAGAGGCAGAGTCTCATGTTAACTCTCTCATAACCATAGCTATTGTCCAAGCACTGTAGTTTGCTGCTGAAGCAGCAAGTGAGCTGCTGGTAGTATCTTGATGAGGCTTCCGATGTGGAAACAACATGTTAGTTACAGGAACTTGTATAAAAAACTATTTATAATAAAGTAACAGCCTTACTACCATACTTTGCAAGCATCTGGGGCCTAACCTTCAGTGACAGCGTAAGTTATCCTGGGAACATAGTGTGCCAGGAAGCATGTCATCGCAGGAGACAGTCTGCGACATCGGGAAATTCCTGATGCTACACTTCATTGACATTCTCTGTTCCCAGGACAATTTACTTTCTCACAGTGTCAGCCATACCTCTGATACCGTTTTTTCCACATTCTGCCTTCCAAAAAAAGCAAGGTGAAATTTTTATTTGGGAGCATGCTGTATGTGAGAGAATACAGTATATGTCACCCTACATACATACATGTCGCTTTCCAAGATGCATATAATATATCATGTTTTTAAAAAAGTTTGCCATGAGGTGTAAGGAGGTGTTTAAATACAACAGAACAATTTATTTTCTATTTCTTTTAAAAGAAGTAATCTGAAACCTAGACATGTATACATTGCTTAAAAAAAACAAAACTTAAAAAACCTTCAGATGCTTAAGAATATTGTGTGACTGTGGTAACGTTTAAGTGCAATGTGTGTAAACTTGCATAGTCAAACTCAAATAGTGTGGTAGACAGGAACAGTAACAACGGGCATGAACAAACATAACTCTAATTGGGAATGGTGCAAACTTGGCTTGAATACACAGACAATGATCCAACACCAAAAATTGCTTTCCATTGTCACTAATGGAATTAAAGAGTAAATACTAAAGGCATTGTTTACACAGGACATTTCAAACATGCCATCTAATAGAACTAATATTAAACTAAGGAAACAAACATATGACAATGGAATACATATCAAAAAGTGAAGTATTTCAAGGTGAAGAATACTTAGAAGAACAAATGGATATAAATCAATAGCAACTTCAGTATGTTACAGAATAAATTATATAAAAGTAATATAGGCATGACTTCAAGACTTACGGGCTTAGTTCCTGATTCAGCCTGAAGAAAAATATTATGAATGTGAATACATGAGGTAGGAAGAGAGAGTACCTCTAGCTTGTGGAGGGGTAGAGTTTGAGAAGCGCTCATGTTGGTGAAGCCATGTAGTAACTACACATGCCAAAATGCCCCTTTCATGATATGCAGAAGAAATCTGATGGAACACAACCAACCTCCCCAGCAAAGTGCTCAAGCACACTTATAACTCTTTCTCTACTGAGCAAAGCATTTAAGCGCAGGATTTCAATGGAACTTAAGCATGCGCTTAAGTGCTTTCCTGTCTTAAACCCATAGCCCTTGACTCCTCATATATGCAACTTAACTGTTACCATCCTATTTCCTTGTGCCCAGAGCAATAGCTATAGAGTACGGATGGGATTTGCTTTTGTTAAATAGCTGTAAACAAATACTTCTCCACACTGTTTTCCATTTGCCCAGTCCCATCTAAACCAAGACACATGCAAAGGGGCAGAGAACTGCAAATGATTTCTTGTTCAGGCAGACTCCTAGGGTTTTCCCACACCCTCTTCAATCCGGTTGCTTTGTCCCCCACCCCACTGTAATTACTTTGTTGCCTGCCTTGTTACAGCTGAAGTTACTGTTGTTACATGTTAATATTTCACAAGAAACAATGTATTTGTGATTAGTCTTGAATCTCTAAAACATGTTAAACTGATGGATATGATTAAATGCAGCCAAAATAAGATAATATGGAGGACAACGTTCCTGTTGCTAGCTGATAATAGGTACTAAACTGCATTATGTTGTAGCCACACGCATCTTGATTCAAATATCAAATATCTGTCATGATATAGCTTGCTAAAGCAAGTTGTTTGTGTGTATAGTAGATCATATTACATATGTATGAACTCAGCTCTAACACACAAATAATTGCAACCTAAAAATTATTTATGTACACATGCAGGAAAATAAAAATCACAATACCAGTAATTAAGTAAGAAATATAAAATGCTCATTAACTGGCAAAAGACACTCACTTCTGCTACCTGGCAGAATAAAATATGGAAATACCTGCAAGTCTCTAATTCTGTCTGTAAAGCACGTGTAAAAATTAGGAAGTCGGGAAACAGATTATTCAGCTAGATCTCAGTTCAGCACACATGCACCATTGGTGAGGCATACAGGGTGCACGTGAACCCCCTGAGCTTGACAGAGCAACCCCTGCAAAAAGGTGCTGCTGGCACTGCCGGTGGTGCCTGCGGGGGTTACCCAATTGCCACTGGCCACTGCTGATGCTGCTGGTGGTGGCTATGGGTGGTCACCGACCACTGGTCAGCGCTCGCCACTTCCCCTCCTGTCGCTGCTGCCAGCGCCATGGCTGCCTGTAGGAGTTCACCACTTATCGATGCCATACTCCCACTGCTGACAGCACCACCACTGCCTGCGGGAGCTCACCCTCCCCCCGCAGCCTTCGGGGGCACGTGGCATTTATGATATGCACTGTAGACAAAACCTGAATAAATGGCATCCATACACAGTGTCAAAGTCATAGTTTTGGGGCAAGACTTTAAAACATCCCAAAGCCTTAAGAAATGGTACCTTAGGGGGAGACAGTGGGGAAGGGGCCAAAATAGCTGTAATTTCATCATGCCAAACTTAAATATCAGTAAAATGACTTACTTTAAATTATTATTTCTGAGCAAAACAGAAAGGAAAAACTAATTTAATTATACAAAATACAGTAAAATGTATTCTGAAGACATTTTGTCTATTTTTCCTGCAATGCCTCTATCTATTTTTTTCTTTTGACAACAACTCACAGAAATTTACAGGATTATTTCAGCAGCTCATCATATGTCATCAAACTTTATAGTTTGAACTACACTACTAAAATAGTGTATATTCAGATGCTGTTGGGACTGCTAGGTGCAGAGCTAGAGAACATAGCTTAGTCCCCTTAGGGCCCTATTAAACTCTCTCCAATGGAAATATCAATGCCTGGTCCAGATGTTCAGTTTCTACCAGAAGAATTGCCATTCTCCCAGCAGAAACCTAGAGTATGCAGACATTCAGGGTTTTTTCCCTGAAGCAAAAATGGCCACTCCAGGAGAAAAATAACTCAGCAACAACCTAGCAATTTAACCCAGGGTTAAATCACTCCTGGGCAAGTGAATAGCTGCACACCTTCCCCTGGGCAACTCATCCTGGGGACAAGGACAAGTAAACCCAGGGAAAAACACTCTGTGACTTCCTAAGACCAGTCACCCCCAGTCTTGACAAGGTGCAGGGAGCAGCTCCTCCTCCCTATCCTGGGAGGTAAGGGGAATAGCAGCTACTGTTCCCTGCCTCTTTCCCCAGCTGGTTTCAGGAAGAGGTAGTGGACTTTGCTGGCTCCCATCAGTGAGCTGGGAAGCAGAGTGGGAAGAGGGAGTTGGGAACTGGTTCAGAGAGGCTTTCTCAAAGTCCTGTTCCTGGCTACTGGCTTTTACATTGTCACTCTGCCAGTCAGTTGGCAGCAGAGTGACAAGAGGGACTCCGGAACCAGAAGCCAGGCTGTGAAAAACCTCTGCACATACAGCTCTGGCTTTTAAATTGCTGCTTCTGCCACTCAGCTGTGTGCCAGAGGGGCAAGGACAAGTGAGAGGGGCAGAGTGCCAACAATGCAGAGGCTTTTCCTAGCCAGGCTACCAGCCCCTCTGGCTTCATCCACACCACTCAACTGACCTGGAGCAGAGCAGGGGGAAGCAGGCTGAGGAGTCTTGCCACCACAGTGAAATGCCCCTGTCTCACTGCATTGCTGTAGGTCAGCCCAGAGTAGCATGGAGCAAGGCAGGTTGCTGTGCCCCTGAAGCATTGCTGCTGTAGCTGAGTGCTCCCTTCCTCTCTCTGCACTCATTCTACTCAGCCTGGAGGAGTGCACTCCTCCAGGTTATTCTGCGAGGGAGAACTGGGATGGTTGCTACCATGGGAAGATGCCCTTCTCCTGCCAATCAGCTAACTGGTGGGATGGCATGGGGGGCATTTTCTCAGGGTGGAAATTCCTCCCCCACCTCCCACTGTCTGCAGCAGCTGCCAATTGCCACTGGACAGTCTTCCCCTTCCAAGGCAAAAGAGCGGACAGGCTACCACTGGAGAGTTACCTGTGAAGCTCTCCATCCATGGGACTGGATGAAAGTCTATACAGTACAGCTTCCAGGCTACTTTTCTACTGGAATAAATTTCTTCTGGTAGAAATGAACATTTGTGAACATCCCAAAGCCTTTTAAAAAAATCACAGTACAGTTTAAGTATGGTAATGTGAATGGACATATTTTGTATTTCCAGAAGATGCAAGAAATATCTGGACATATAGGCAGGGCTTCAGAAATAAAGAACAGTTAGTGGAATCTTTTGACAATGAACAAGCAGTAACTATAAAAGTGTGAAGTGCCATGTGTATTCCATCGCAAAAAGTGACAGCAGCTGATTTCAGACATCAAATAAAACTTTAAAAATGTGTGAGCTAACTTATAATTAAGTGGTAATTCTAGGTAGTCATGTACATTAAATTTGGATTAAATTTAAAGTGTTGAGGACAGATTTTCATAAATATGGGCATGGATTAGCCATACGATTTCCTTACACAATGACTCTGCATGCAGCCTAACTGGTCATTTGCATATACAAACCAGTGACTTCACATTTAATTCTGGTAGCCACATGCCTGTTCAGTCTTCTGAAAATATGTGGCCTCTAATTTCTTGCTCAAGGGGCTGGTTAAACCTGGAAGCACACCAAAGATCTAGTTCTTTACAGACAGAAGTCTCAACGGCCTATGAAGAATTATCTTATGCTTTCTTCTCACAAAATTTGATAAAAGCTATATTAATCCTTCACATGATAACCTGTAGTAATTACAACTCCTTTTAGTTGTTTACTCCCAGTTCTACCTTGCCAAAAGGGGTAACAACCTGACAGAGAGACACTGACGGTACCAGTTCGTTATTACAAGAGAAAACATAGCCGCCTTATGATTCAGGCATACCACTGGGAAATTTAGAAAAAAAGTCATGGCTGCTGGTTTTAAATATTTTAACTTTTTATAATCTTACGATTTGAAATCCATCCATAAGTTGTGTAAGATCAAAGGAACAGAAAGCTAAGGAGACCATCAAGCAAGTATATCTTTGAATGTTGTCATTTGAATTTAGTCCAGACCAGTGAAAATCATAAGTATTTTGTAAATTTACTTTTCACTATCTTTGCCATTTACTTGCTGCTTTCCAGTATATTTCACTCTCTTTCCTATTTACCTGTGGTAAATCGATGTAAAGCATGTCTTTCTCTACTAGAATATAGGTCAGTTTAATTATTCGTCCAAGGTAATATATAAATGGAATAAGGACCATTGATTTGCATTTTTTTTTACTAAGAAGTTAGTTATTCACCTATTTGAAATTTATTAACAATTTTCAAGCTTTTTTAATTCTGTCAAGTAATGTTTCAGAAAGTTTAACAAATTAAATAGGGAGGTTTTTTTCATTTTTTTAAATTCATTGTCACTGTTTCAAAACCATGGGTTTGCATTGTCAGAGACCACAATGCTTTTCACTGCTATTGTTTAAATCATGAAGGGAGAGATCTGGTCACCTTTACAAAATGCTATAAGGAAGACCAGGAGCTAGAGAGTATAGATATCATCTGATATAAAAATTGATACATTTTTAAAGTAGGCATTTTGCAAGATTTCCTACTAAGAGTTCTGCCAAACGATTAATTTTCCTCTTTATTATCTTCGCGTGTTCGAGATCCTAAGTTTACAAAGAGGGTGACAGAAAGCAGGATAACAAAACTGTTTTGGCAGTGCTCTCTCAATTTTCTAAATCTCTGTGAGAAAGTTCAATTCTAAACCTCACTGTAAGGAAATCTCTGTTGAGTTGTGATACGTTGGAGAGAACAAAAATAGTTGCTAAAGATGGTGAAGAAATACCTTCTATTAATATCTTTTCAACTCTGGCCAATTTGCACATACAATATGTCACAAAAACCTATATAAATAACTTAGGTATCCCTTCATATGGCCCCATCAATGTAGTGTCAGAACACATATTTAAAAGGAGAAATCAGCAACCGCTCATTTCTTTTCTATTTAGAAAGCAGGGTAACCCAAGTCAATGGGTTGACCTTTACATAAAATAAATGGGCAATTTAAGGTGTTGTGTTTTAAGGATGTATAATATAATTCCAGCAGGAAGTAGTCCATATATTAGGAAGCAGTCCCTAAAAGTTCACCCTACTAAAGGGTGACAGATCAGAGGGAGACATTAAGAAGGAAAAAGAAATGGGGAGACTGACCTGAATGAGGAAGAAATATATCAAAATGACTAAAGAAAAGAGATGAACAGTAATTTTTTCCCCATGTAAGACACTATTACACTTAAGGTTGATCCTGACTCAGTATTTCTTATGTGTACTCTTTTCCTTCCCTTAGCAGAAGTCCAGAAAGATTCTGAAGTCCTGAGTAACTGCACAGTTGATATTTAAAATTATCTTTAAAAGATTAACATTCACTGACAAATTCTACTAGACTGATTTGCTGTTATTAGAAATTGGATTTGAATGGTAGAAATTGGATTTGAATTGGATTTCTTATTATTGACACATTAATCTGCCAAATTTTAGAAAGCCATTTATTCTATTTAGCATAGCAGACATTTAACAATTTTTTAATTGTTAAAAACAAATAAAATGTTTCGTTAACATGCATCTTGGATATGTTAATTTTAATATTTAACAGTCCCATACATATTTGGAACTATTTATATTTACAAGGAAAAATGTTATGCATGTGCAAAGTATAAAATTTCTTCTTAGAAATTCTCTTAGCAACAGTACTAAAAATTTAATTGCCACACTGAAGGATTATGCAACATGATACATGTTTCTTACAACCACTGATGAGCACCAAAAATGTTAAATGGATAAAATACATTAAATATATTTTCAGAACAAGCTCTTGATTTCATTATGCCAGACTGTTCCTACATAACCTGCTGCCCCATGCTCATAAAGATGTGAACAGTAGGGGTGCGCAAAGCAGGCTGTATTCAATTTGGATTCAGCTCGATTTGGGGAACAGTGAAATGATTCGCTGATTCAGATCACTGTCCTGATTTGATTAGGCCGAATCTGAAGATTTGAGGGGCTGCCAAATGGGGCTGAATCTCCTCGGAATCAAATCAGTGACCAAAGATTCACACAGCCCTAAACAGGCCTTTTTCTATTTATCACAGAGATATGTATACAAGTATAGAGGACAGGTAAGTATTCACTGTATGCCAAAATGCCCTTTGCTCAAGGACATATTGTGCAATGTATCTTGGTCCTTATACAACACTGATCATCACTGTATATAAAAGAAACATTTAGATGCAGACATGTAAATAGTTGATATGTTATAAAAAGAATATTAAAATATTTTGGCCCATGTCTATCATAGAATCAAAGAAGTAGGGTCGGAAGGGACCTTGTAGATCTTCAAGTCGAACCCCCTGCACGGGCAGGAGAAAAACTGGGCTCAAATGACTCCAGCCAGGTAGACATCAAGCCTCTTCTTAAAGACCCCCAGGGTAGGAGCCAGCACCACTTCCCTTGGAAGTTGGTTCCAGATCCTAGCCGCCCTGACCATGAAGTAGTTCTTACAGATGGCTAATCTAAACCTACTCTCCAACAACTTGTGGCCGTTATTCCTTGTTATGCCAGGGAGTGCTAGGGGAAACAAGGTCTCTCCCAAACCCTTTTGGTCCCCCCTAGTGAGTTTATAGTTGGTCACCAGGTCCCCCCTCAGCCTTCTCTTGTGAAGGTTGAACAGGTTCAGGTCCTGCAGTCTCTCATTGTAGGGTCTGCCCTGTTGTCCCCGGATCATGCGGGTGACCCTCCTCTGGACCCTCTCAATGTTGTCCACATCCCTCCTGTTGAAGTGGGGTGCACAGAACTGGACACAGTACTCCAGCTGTGGCCTGACCAGTGTCACGTAGAGGGGGAGGATCACCTCCTTGGCCCTACTTGAGATGCACCTGTGAATGCACAACAAGGTCCGGTTAGCCCTGCCAACTGTAACCTCGCATTGTCGGCCCACGCTCATCTCGGAGTTAATAACGACTCCAAGATCCCTTTCTGCCTCCGTGCTCTCAAGAAGGGAGTTTCCCATCTTATAAGTGTGCTGCTGGTTACTACTGCCCAAGTGTGGCACTCTGCACTTGTCAGTATTGAAACACATTCTGTTTTTGTTAGCCCACCCCTGTAACGTATCCAGGTCTTGTTGCAGTCTTTCCCTCCCTACTAGTGTGCCCACCTCACCCCAAATTTTGGTATCATCAGCAAATTTAAACAGGTTGCTTTTCACCCTGTTGTCCAAATCGCTGATAAAGAAATTGAACAGTGTGGGCCCAAGGATCGAGCCCTGGGAGACTCCACTGCCCACTTCTTCCCAGGTCGAATATGACCTGTCCACCACCACCCTCTGAGTATGACCCTTCAGCCAATCTGCAATCCATCTGACTGTGTAGGCATCAATGCCACAGTCGCCTAGTTTTTTTAATGAGGATGGAGTGGGAGATGACAGAAAGACTATGTCCACAGCGACACCTGCATCCAATGCTTTTGTGACCTGATCATAAGAGGCAATCAGGTTGGTCTGACATGACCTGCCCCTAATGAAACCATGCTGGTTGCCCTTGAGCATCATCCCTGAAGCCGGCCCATCACAGATGTGCTCCTTGATAATCTTCTCAAAGAGCATCCCTAAGATTGAGGTAAGACTGACGGGCCTATAGTTGCCTGGGTCCTCCCTCCTCCCTTTTTTAAAGATGGGGACCACGTTGGCTATCTTCCAATCATCCGGCACCTGGCCCAAGCACCACGAACACTCGTAAAGCCGTGCCAAGGGCCTTGCAATAACCCCTGCTAACTCCCTCAACACCCTGGGGTGGAGAGCATCTGGACCTGCTGATCTGAACACGTCCAGCCCCTCCAGAAGCTCTCTAACCCAGTCCTCCCCAATGTTTTAACACTGGATTTTGCATGGGCCCAAATAATGAGGCACTTAATACCCTCAACTCTCATTACTCTTGTGGCAGCAAAGGAACTTGCATTTCAAAGAACCAGGCCTTTATGTAATTCTTGATAGTGAAAATGACCAGAGAGTTTGTTTTTGTGTTGTTTGTTTCAGTTTATAAACCTAAATTATACAGTAAACCCCGCAAAGAGTTTCTATACCAGTTAACATTATAACACTATAGCATCAATCACTGACTGGTTGTTCAGCTCCATTGACTTAACATTACAAGATCATGTCAAAACATTTTACCTGACAGACATATTTGTTCTTCCATTTGCTCAGCACACACTGACTGTTTTGCATCAACTCCTGAAGGACAACAGAAAATAGAGAGAGTGGAGTTGGCTGTACACATTGTCACTAGTGGTTAAAGTGCTTCTGATTTTCAAGCATGAGAGATTAGCATACCACACAAACAAAGATGCAACTGTTTTGGAACAGCCCACTGGACAAAAGCACATTTGTCATCACAAGAAGGGCTGATCCTTTATGAAAATTAAAGCTGTTGAAAGGGGATTCAAAACCGGATTATTTGTTGCCATACTCCAAACTTTCTGAAAGGTACCTCCAGCTCCTTGAGGGTATCTCGCAGTTTTTCTGGACGTTTGTTTTTAAGTATCCAAGGATAATCTCGAGCTAGCAAATGATAAAAAAAATAAAAAAAACAGTCAAAAACTAAATTTTAACAGTTTTTTTAATTTAATTTTGGTGTAGAGGAATGTCAACAAGATTTACTGGAATGATCTTAAACATACACTTTATACAGAAATGCATTTATAATTGGAGGAAAGCAGGTATAGATTCCACTGTCAAATGATATCCTTTTGAAAGGCTCTGTCATAGAAACAGAGAGCATAAAATACCTTCACCTACCATGATTTCACCATGGCAATCAGGGATAAAGCTTTCAAGGAAGAATATCCTATCCAGCTGCTAAACATTTGCCATGGGAAAGTCTCCCAAGTGCAGTATGTGCAACTCAGAGAGATGCAAGTGATCAACTCTTTCCTGATTTATCCTAGACAGCTACTATTACATTGAATTAACATTAACAGCAACATTTTCAAAAGCAGATACTAATTTCTGTCTGCAAAATATGCATGTATGAATGTTTACAGGTAATTGTGCAATGTATTACTTATAGGAGCAATTTAAGCATGTATTACAGAAAATATTGTCCTAAGAGCGTGACAAACCAAGCCTAGCCAAAAAGAAAATACAAAAAAAGTGCAGATCAGCACCTATGGCTGTTTATATCACTCATAGGGAGGTCCTGGATACTCATACATCTCTAAAAATCTCACTAATTGGATTTAGTTGCCAAACTTCCAACAAACAATTTTGAAAATGTTGGCTTAAGACAGTAACCCTGTAGTCTTTAGCTATGCAAAGCTCCCTGTGGAGTCAAAGCCAATTTGCTTGTTTCCTGGCTAACGACTGGATTCTAATAATTTATGAAATGTCATTATTTAAAAGTGAGCAAATGTTCCCCATGAGTTTATAATAAAAACATGTGAAGTTGAAAAACCTTTATGTCTAAACTATTTAAATGAAACTTGATTGAAACTTTCATTCTTTGAACTGTCAGTTTGCATGTCAGCTTTCAGACCAAATGACTTAGTACAGTCAAGTTTGCAGAAAAGGACTTAAAATAGAAATGTTAGAAAAATCCTTCACCTGTGCACTATGCATATCATTTTAAACAAAAAAAGCACACAAACATATAACTTTCTTTTGTAGTCTACTGGACCAAAGCCAGCATCAATTGAACTCTTATAACAACACTTATTAGGCACATAAGATCACATTTTCAATAAGCTCCTTCATATAAACAAACAACTTATCTAAATACGCAAAAAATATGAACTTACTCATACGAATATCAGATTACCATTTATGAACAAAATGACCCTGTGTACCCATTAAAAAACTTTTATATCGAATTTTGTAGGGAGATCCTAATGTTAGAACAGAGCTGTTACAGTTGGGCTGTGTGCTGATAAGTTTAGTAAGACTTGGTGAGGGAAGAATATTATTCTCTTACCACAGAACAGTAGTGGATGCATGTAGTTCATCATAGTAACTACATCAACAAGGCATGCTAGCTTGTGCTTCCGTCCAACATCACATATTAGGAATGGAGTTGGTGGGTGCGTCAGTGCATTCAATATTTACTAAATCTGCTCTGTCCACAACCCACCCTTCTCTCGAGAAGTCTACGTAGAACAATGTTCCACAATAAACAAGAGATGTAAACATCTTATAAGGATCCTTAAATTTTGGGCCCTGCCAACAGCACAACTATATTAGCTCTGCTGAAACAAGAGCTGTCCATGCATATTGAGAATTAGGTTGCAAGAAGATATGAAGTTCTGGGGCAAATTCTATCTCTAATCACACATACATGCAACTCCCAGTGAATTAATGAGAAGGGGAGTTTAGTATAAGTATTTGAAACAAGAATTTGGCTATAATATTAATTCCAATATGATGAGACAGAATGTTAAAGGAAAGGAAAGGAACAGTTCATCAAAAGCAATTATATTTCTCATTGCTTTTATGTAATACGTTATGTGATATATGTAATATATATTTTGTATTATGCAATACAGGATATGTATGTAATATGTAATGTATGTTACATGTTTTATCATTTGTATCTATACGTGTGTGCATATATATACACACGTGTGTGTGTGTGTATAAAAAAATCTAAAATATAGTATTATTAGCGATTCTGCAGTCATTACAAAACTCAGGATGGGAGAAGATTTTATTTAACTTTGTTGTGCAACAAAATAAATTAAAATGCCATAACCATTTATATCCAGAAGTAAAAATGTTCCATAGATGTAGCTGATTTTTAACATTTGTTTTATTTCCATTGAAGGTGTGTGTTAGAAATGTGTGAAGAGTTGAAATTCACTAATTTAAGTGTTTCCTAATAAACTGAAGACAAAATTTGATGTGAAGATTCATAGATTGTAAGGGGCTGGATGGGACCTTGCAAGATTATCAGGTCCAGCCCCCCTGCACTAGGCAGCAAAGACAATGGGGCTCAGGTGACCCCAGTGAGGTGGCCACCCATCTCCTCTTGAAGATTTCCAGGGTAGGCGATTGCACCACCTCTGGAGGAAGCTTATTCCACAGTCTGGACACCCTGACTGTGAAGAAGTTTTTCCTCGAGTTAAGACTGAAATGGTCTTCCAGGAGTTTGTGGCCATTACTCCTAATTTTCCCCAAGGGTGTCCTGGTGAACAGTTGTTCACTGAGCCCTTGATGTATTCCCCTGATGTAGTGGTAAGCTGCTACCAAGTCCCATCTCAGCCTTCTCTTTTTTAGGCTGAAGAGGCCCAAGTCCCTCAGCCTTTCCTCATATGGCTTGCCTTGCAAGTATCTGATCAACTGAGTGGCTCTTCCTTGGAGTCTTTCAAGCTTTTCTACATTCTTGTTGAAATACAGCACCCAGAACTGGATGCAGTACTCCAGCTGCAATCGCACCAATGCTGAGTAAAGTGGAAGAATCACTTCCTTGGTTTTTCTTGAGATGTACTGGTTGATGCATGCCAAAGGATTGTTTGCCCTGCTGGCTACAGCATCACACTCATGGCTCATGTTCATACTATGGTCTATTATTACCCCTAGGTCCCTTTCAGTCATGGTGCTAGTCAGATTGGCAACATCGAGTCTATAAATATGTTGGAGATTGTTTGTCCCCATATGGAGCACTTTACACTTTTAAATGTTGAACTTCATCTGGTTCTGAACTGTCCAACCTACCAGCCTGTCTAGGTCTGCCTATATCTGCAGCCTATCTTCAAGTGTAACCATGCTCCCCCATAACTTGGTGTCATCTGCAAACTTGGCCAATTTGCTCTTCACCCCCACATCAAAATCATTGATAAAGATGTTGAAGAGTTCTGGGTTAAGTTTATTTCTGTGTTTTCTTTTGGCAAGGGAAATTAAAAGCAATGTGGACTAATATGATCACTGACATAAAAAATCTATATACATAAGAAAGAATTAGTTATAACTTTTTTATTGTTTTATGTTCTATAGTTCTATAACGGTCTATCTCCTACTGTATTGTATGTGCAGAAAACTGAGTTTGAAGCCAAGGGATTATTTTAACATTTTGACTGGGGCATCAGCAATTAAAACTAATGCAGTTTTACAACAAGGAAGTTAGAAACTGCCCTTACATTCCATGAGCTGTTGCTTCTCTTCTAAGTAACCATACTTCATTTGTGATACTAAAATAAAAAAGAATGAAAAGATTAATGATAATCCTCACAACTGCTGTCAGCAAATATTAATGCATTAGCGAGAAGATTCATACATTTTGATAAAACACAGAAATTTGCACAAAATTAAAATGGACCTGATGTTTTCACCTCATAGTCAGATATCTTAAATTTGCAGTGAAAGAAAGGCTTATGCAGCCCAACAGGTGGGCCAATATTACTGAGCCTCCAATCTGATCAGATAGTGAAGTGAACTGCAACTGAATCCAGACCAGAAGCTGAGTCAGTCTGTCATCAGAATCATGGAGACAGCATATTAACCACCAAGCTAAGCACATGGGATGCCCACACAAGCCTCCACTTTAACCTGGCCAGGAACAGGAAGTAACTCTAGCTGAAAAGACCTTTTGGCCCGTCATGAAACTTCTAGGATTAACAGGATTAATCAGATAAAGAAAATTGATCATTCACTCTGAAATGCCTATTTCAGATATCAGGTAAGGATCCAGGAAACTAACGACAGTGCATTCTCATGCGTTTATGATGCCCTCTGCTGGGATTCCAATAAACAAGCCACTGGAATCCAATATTCAGCTGGTCATATCTAAAACAAAATAATCCATTTAAATCATGTTGTTAAATAGGTTTACTAATTGTTCTATAGCACATACAAGATTGTTAGGTAGAGAATATAAACACTGAGGCCTCACTGATCCAATGTTTGGTTATAGTGTCTATATAAAAGGTATTTAATCACGTTGTGACTAAAGACTACGCATTTATTTCTCTATTCTTTCTATATAATGAAATAAAAATGTTAAAAAATAGATTCAGATTACTCAGAAGAAACTCTTTTTCTATATTTTCTCATTCTTTGTTCAGGAGAGACTTTCTATCTTTCCTTATTTTAGAGAAATATAAAGACTTCTATATATTAAGAAGAAATTTATAGCTATGTTTATATGTAATTCCAGTAGCTAAACAAAGTAGATTAAACATTTGAAAGTTTTTTCATTTGTAGGTAAATACAATTTATACTCTACCTGTTTCTTTTTTGTCATAGTACTGATGGATCCCAATATCACTGTCTATATAAATGAGAGAAAATATATAATTTTAATGGTTGTGTAACATTTGGAAAAATACAACTTAAGAAATGAAACTGAACCTTTTATTTTTTTAATTATGTATTGCTGGAGGAAGCAACATGTTCAGGTATATAAGCAATTTCCCTTATTTATCCTACACCATAAGGTATAGACGAAAGTGGGACTCTCAACAGCCAATAAGTAATGATTCAATGGGTATGTATACAAGTACTTAATCTCCCTTTGAACTGTCATTTCCTTCATATCCATTATAGTTTTCCCCTCAACTGCTGATATAGAAATATGCCCTTTACCACCTTCCTAATCATCATCTCTTCATGTTCTTCCACACTGAGATGATCATTGGTAGAGGGTGTATCTGAGAATAGTCTAGAATGTCTCCTGATGACTGACATCACTGCCCTAAAGGCAACAATTATATTTTTAATACTCATGAACTTTGGCATGCTGTCTTACCAATAATTCAACATTCCCCTTTCTAGCTATGGAGCACTCTGAGTTATTGTAATGACTTTAAAGTCATAATATTTTAATGTAAATTTGCCCAAGATTAAATCTCTCTCATCCTGATATTGGGAGAATGCAAATTTGGACGAATTCCTCATGAAGAGAAGAAAGAAGAAGTAATCAACTGTCAATGGACAGCTGATTTTAAAATAGAATACCGTATCTGCACAAGGACTTAGAATATTAAAATAAGCTCTGATGACAGACGATAGAAGTGGTCAAGAATGAATGATAAGTTAAGTTAGGATATAGCTCTACAATTTATCACAGTTATCTTCTCTGCAGATGTGATTTTATAAATAGCATTAATAATATACAAAACCATCTTAAGTTGGAATCCATTACCAAAAGATCTGAAAATAATGAAATATCTTTCAAAGATCTGGATCCTCCAAAGAAGCCCAATTTAAAAGGTCAAGGTTCTAATATGTAGCAGCCCCATAACATGTTTGTAAATAATTATAATTGTACCTATTTTATTTAGGCTTGCAGGTTTTTTTCTGGTCCGTCTTTTGACCAAATATTTGGTTATTACACAATGCTCTTATGGAGAGAAGGAATACTGAGAGATAGGGAATCAGCAGTCATACATTTATGCATGTTTTTAAATATTACTGGAATGCACCTTGTTAAAACTGTGATGGGGCTTGATATCATAATATGCATTGTGTTGATATCAAACACTTCAAAACCAGTGGTTTGTCAAGCACTGAATTTTAACATCAACAAGGTTAGAAGTATAAAGGTTTTTTCCACATGGGTGGTAATTAGTCATGTATCTCAAATGACTCCTAAAACTAGAATGATAGATTAATAAGATAAATATATTCTTCTAGGTATAAAATACCAATTTTCTATTCCAAATAGCTAGAGCATGAGCAATAAAGGATTGCTACATCTAAAGTACAAATTATAATGCCTCTGAAATCAGCTCAAATACTGATATTCATTCATCCAAACTAGTCATTATAGTGAAACCTATAGTAAAGCAATGCCTGGCTGCTTTACTTAGACGGAAAAAAATGAACCAGACTATATGTACACTTAATAGCCTTCAAAACTTACAGGGATGCTACAATGAGATAAATAAGGGACTTGACCGTGCTCAAAGATAGTATCTTCATACGATTTGAAAATAAGTTTCACACGTGTATTTAGAATTTTATATCACTCAAATATTCATTGATAGGTTTTGTTATTTTGTTTCAGAAGAAGGATGGAATCTGGTCACAGTTGACTTACCCCTAATATGTAGGGTATTCTTCAAAGACCACAGGTGCATCTCAGTCAGGCAGAAAGACATTTGATGGCAGATGGAAACTCAGCCCTATCAAAGGAAGGAAAGAAACAACATGTGCAAATTAATTACCTTCCATCACCAATGAAACTGGAAATCCCTTGGAAACAAGGTGGTAAAAGACCCTGTCACTGGTGATAGTTTATATAAAAGGTGAGGTTTTCAGCATCAGCAAACTCTGTGTTATAAATAAATCAGTATAATAAGAGGATGAATATTTGCTATTATGGGAAAGGATAAATTAATATTTAGGGTCAAATTTATAGACAGCCTCAGGCTGGCCTCCAACTTTGCGTTTGCAGCTGTTTAGGTGCACAATTATTACATTTGTGGGTGCCAACCTGCCCAGCCCTGCACAACTTTAAAGTCACTTTTTAACAGTCTAGTTTATGAATATCAGTATGTACTTTTAGGGCCTAATTCTGTAAACCCTGCACACCAGGAACTCATAATAAGGTCAACAGAGAGTTTTGAACACAAAGAGATGTGTAGGCACTCATTATTAATGTTAAATATCAATATATTTCTCAAGTGATGTATTTCTAAATCAGAAACTTGGTGATTTATTAATTTAATAAGTTCACCAAGGCAACAGGTGCTTATCAAATAAAACTTATGTATATGAGGTGATGTTAATAAAACAACACACAACAAAATAACCCCACACCTCAAAGCCACTCCACAGCTTACAGATGAAATCCTTCAAGTGTATCTCTGCATATTCATAGTCATAAGGACTATGACTCTCCCCTTTCCTCTCAACAAGCATCAGGAATTTTCTAACATAGTGCATGATCTACATATACTAACTGCCTTAAGCTTTTTTTTTTGGCTAAAACCAAGAGTCTAATGAAAGAAATCCCAAGAAGAGGAAGGATAGGTATTTGACATGAATATGTAGAGGCAACATTCAAAGAACCACAGCTAGTAGGGCACTAACCATAATCCTTTTCATTTTCAAGCTGGGTTCTTCATTTCCCTTGTGACAGTCCAAGTAGCATTACAACCCTCAGTGGGGTGACCTAAGAAGTTGTGATGAAAGGAGGATTGTAAAACTATCCTCCCCCAAAGTGAATAACTGACATAAATGTTAAGAGAGTAGTACTCTGTAAACATGAGTACAGAAACTCAGGTAGCAGCCCTGAAGGTTTTTGTGATAGAGTCATAGAGAAATAGGACTGCAAGGGGCCTCCACCGGTCATCTTGTTCAGACTCCCTGCCTGAGGTAGGATTATCGTTATTCAAACCATCCCAAACAACCATAAGCTAAACCCTACATAAGACTACCACCAACCCTGACACAACATAGACCTAATACCCTAACTCGTCACAGCTAAAGTAGGGGAACTTCAGCAGCCAATGCCATCAATATACACCCAAGAGGTCCTGGGTAAAGGGCATACCCTCCACTACAGAGGAAGTCAAAACTTCCCACAGTCCATACCAATCTGACCATGAGATAAAATTCCTTCGTGACCCCAAATATGGTAAGTGGCAAGGCCAATTAGCCAGCACTACCACTGCCACCAACTCCAAGGGCAGCTCAGCCCAACCCTCTACCAGGAAAAGCCCAGCGCTGCCCTGGCCCCAGCCTGCCCTGCACACAGATCAGGAGGCACATACCCCCGCATGCCCTCCCGGGGTGCACATGGCTCAATCCCAGGTTCCACCCTGCAGTGCAGCACCTGCCCTTGCTCCACTCCCTCCCTCACAGTGGGGTCCTACGGGAGTAGGGCTACGGAGCGGGGGGCTGCAGCCACTCCAGAATTCGCCATAGTCCCCCCAAACCTCTTCTCAGTGATGCCACTACCCACCCCAAATGCAGCCCAGCCCAGCCCAGCCTTCTCTGGGAAGAGTCCAGTGCCGCACCGGCTGCTGCCTGCCCCGCCCTGCTTAGATCTAGGGGCATATGCCCCCCACGCCCTCCCAGCGGTATGCATAGTAGTGGGAGCCACCCCCGATGCCCTCCAGGTGGCTCAGTCCCATGCCCCACCCTGGCTGGGCAGCTGTTGAGCTTGCCCCAGCTCCACTCCCTCCCCCATCACTGGGGCAGCCCAGCCCGCCCCACCCTTCAAGCAGATCTGGAGGCATCCACCCCCATGCCTTCCTGAGGTGCACACAGAGGTGAGAGCCACCTCCCCTCCACGTGCCCCCCTGGATGAGCCGCTCGCAGCTCTGTCCTGCCCCAGCTGTGCAGCGCCTGCCTCAGCCCCACTCCCTCCCACACCGCAGAGGCCTCATTCTGCACCCCCTTAAAAACAAGAAAAAAATATAAGGGGGTACAGGAGATGAAACTTTGAGTCAGAAGGGGTACACTTGGCTGAAAAAGCCCTGTCCTACAACTTCATTAACATCACTGCCCACAGCTCTGAGATCTCCTCTGCCAGTTCCTTCATCACCCTGGGATGAAGTTCATCTGGCCCTGTTGACTTGAATTCATTCAGACCCAACAAAAACTCTCTGACCTTATCTTTTGTTATTTCCTCCCTCAGTTTGTCCCCTTCCTTATCCAGATAATCCTTATTAGGTGTCTGGTGCAGCTTAATTTTTTGTGAAGACTGAAGCAAAGTAGCTGTTGAGTAGCTCTGCCTTCTTTACATTTTCAGTTAGGAGTTCTTCCTGGCTTGTTCATAGAGGATCTACAACTTCCTTGGTCCTTCTTTTCTGGCCAACATACTTACATAACCTCCTCTTGTTATCCTTTATCTCCTTTGCTAGGTGCAGTTCTTCTTTATCTTTGCCTTCCTGATTTTGTCCCTGCAGGTTCTTGCTGTTTCCTGGTTTTCCTTGCCGATCTGCCCATTCTTCCATAGCCTGTATGCTTTCCTTTTGCATTTAAGGCATTTTAGAAGCTAGTTGTGCAGCTTCATTGGTCTCTTTTGTCATTCTTTTTGTTCTTTCATCGCATCTTGGTGGGCTTCCAATACTGTGCCCCTTAGAAGCACCCAGCCCTCCTGGGCACCTTTGTCCTTCAATCGATCTTCCCACGACACCATGCTTATTAGCTCCTTGAGTTGGATGAAATCTGCCTTTTTTAAATCTAGCAGCCTAATTTTGCTGATTTCATGCTTTCCTTGACTCAGGATCTGGAATTCTACTATATTGTGATCGCTTCCTTACAAGTTACCTATCACCTTCACATCCTCCACAGTTGTTCCTGTTTGGTCAGGACAAAATCCAAGATAGATGATCCCCTAGTTGTATCCTCCACTTGCTGGAACAAAAGGTTGTCCTTCACACAAATTAGGAACTGGCTTGACATTTTATGTTTGGCTGCATTATTCTTCCAGCAGATATCTGGAAAATGGAAGTTTCCCATCAGTACCATCCCCTAGCTTTTGGATAGATTTGCCACCTGCTTGAAGGGTGCCTCATCCATCTCCTCTTCCTGATTAGATGGCCTAATAAATCCCCACTATTATATCAGTGCTGCATTTCTCACCTTTCATCTTCACCCAAATGCATTCTGCTTTCCCATCTTCTTCCTCCTGTTCCAGGGAAGAAGTGTATGTGTTTTTGACATACAAGGCAACACCATTCCCTTTTCTCCCAACCCTGTCCTTCCAAATTAGAGTGTAACCCTCCATGGGCACGTCCACATATGCAAGCACATGCACTTGCAGCAGCTCAAATAGAAGCGGTGCAAATTTGAGCTGAGCCTTTTGCCTCAGCGCATGTGCTTGGACACGCACTTTGTTATGGAGCAAATTGTGCCATGTGGGGCAAAATAACCCTGCCTGGCTCCTCCCGGATCTACAGCTAGGGGCAGCTAGAGCCCGGGGCCAGCACAGTGTTGTCCCCAGCAGTATAAAAAGCTGCCCTGTCCTGGTCCCATCTGTAACAAGCAGCTCAGGGCTACTCACTCTCATGAGCTTCTGGGGCCTGGCTACTTGGTACCTGGGGACACTATCCCTTGTGCCAGTGGGACTGCTGCAGCAGCATCTCAAATCCATTTTTAAAAATACCCCCAAATCCATGTTCTTCCACAATTAAAACAAAAGACCACTCTACACACACACACACATACATGCACATCTAGAGAGAGAGAGAGAGAGAGTGTGATCAGATGGACAATGTCTTATTGGTTTATTTATAATGTTAAACCAATGTGGAAGCCTACCAGTGTCATTATGATAAGATAAATTCTAAATACCTATATGTGTTGATGTGTACTTTTGGTTTTCTTTGCACATGATGGGCGTGATGGGAGGACATGGTGTTTGCAGGAAGGGGATGAATATAGGTGTGGGGGAAGGCAGGTGGTGTGTGTGGAGGGATGTGGGTTGGTGTGGGGCAATTGCTGGGGGGACCGTGGGTGTGGGAGAACTTGTGGGGCAGCTACTCAGGAGGGGTGTGTCCCCTGGCACCCCTGGGTGCAGCACCTCCCCCACAGCACCCCAGCTCCCCCCTGGAGGGCCACAGCCCCTATCCCACACAGGGCCCCAGCCCCTCTGCCCAGGGTCCTAGGCACCCTGGAGGGCTCCTGTGTGTGCCTCCTGGAGCCCTGTGACCTGCTCCAGTGCAAAGCCAGACTAGTGAGCGGCACTGGTCTGGACCAGGTCCTCACCCCCCGCAGCCCCAGGGACATCCCCCGCTGCCCCTCATACCCACCCACCCCCATAAATCCCCCCCCACCTCCATTCCCCCACTCACCATAGACAGTGCTGGGGCTGAGGGCAGGAGGAGCACCAAAGAGATGCTCTGGCTGAAACCAGAGCATCTCTTCTGGAGGACTGACTCCAGGCATGGTCAGGGACCGTGCCTTGCTCCACTCTTCTGCAGAGCATTTTTTTTTAGACCCCTAGATATCCAGGGGTCTAATTTTCTCCCTGCACTGTAAACTTGCAGTGCGGGGAACATTTTTTTTGTTCTCACCTGTGCCTCAAAGGGGCTTGAGACTGGGTAAGAGGCACATGTGCGCTCGTCTGCACTTGCCCCATGTTACTATTCCAGTCATAAGAGCCATCACCCCAGGTCTTGGTGATGCCAGTCAGATCATAGTTCTTTTTACAGGCTGCAGTATCCAGCTCAAAATCCTTATTCCACCTATTTATTGCACATGTATACATTCATTGGACATATTTTGTATTTTGATCTCATTTCCCTTTTGTGCCACTTGTTGCAGTTCTGTAGCTCTCTGGCCTGACTGATCCAATGTTTGGATCCATCTCCTGATCACCATCCCCTGTGGAACCTAGCTTAAGTCCTCCTTACTAGGTTGACCATATGACATCCAAAGATGATCTTTCCCATTTTCATTGGATGGATCCCATTTCTTAATAGCAGCCCTCCTCCCAAGAACATCTGCCCATTGTTGAAGAAGCTAAAGCCTTCAGGTTGACACCACCATCTCATCCATGTGTTCACTTTTGAGTGACCCTTGCCTTCAATGGGAAGGACTGATGAGAGCACCACTTGTGCTCCAAGCTCCTGAATCCTCCTGCCCAGAGCCTCAGTCAGCTTTGATCTACTCAGTGTCATTCCTGGCAGTATTGTTGGTGTGTAAAGGTCTCTTCCTTCTTGGTGGAATGGTCCTGGAGCCCCTGTCCCTGGGTCCTTGTATTTCCTGCTCTCTAGGCTGCTGCATCCTTTGCCTCATGCCTGCAGATGTCCTCTCCTCTGCCTCTTCCTTACCATGGACAAGCTGGAAGTGGTAGTGGTTTGAAGGATGGATGAGCTATGGCAGACTCTGTGACATCCTGAATTTGAGCACCAGGCAGGCAGCACACTTTCTGGGCCCCCAAATCTGGATAATAAATTGGTGTCTCTGTCTTCCACAGAAGGAAGTCACCAGCCACCACCACTCTTCTCTTCCTTCTTGGTGGAACGGTCCTGGAGTCCCTGTCCCTGGGTCCTTGTATTTCCTGCTCTCTAGGCTGCTGCATCCTTTGCCTCATGCCTGCAGATGTCCTCTCCTCTGCCTCTTCCTCAGCAGCTCCACTGCAGGGTGCTTGAAAGTGGTTTCTGACTTAAAGTGCTCCTCTTCAGTTCGTGCTGCCTGGTTGGGCTGGTTCTGCGGCACGCAGTCCTGTGCACCACAGGACCAGCCCGCCCAGGAAACATGAGCAGCCCCAGGGCTGGCAGGATCAATTGGGCCCGGAACGCAGTCACAGTGTCCTGTGCCAGGTCCTGCTGTCAAGGGACTGACCCAGCCAGGTGGCAGAAGGTCCCCAGGGCTGGCAAAAACCCAGCTGGGCCAGCACACAGTCCCCAAGAGCTGGGAGCAGTGAAGTGTCCCACTCCTGCTGCTGCTGCGAAAAGTAAGTTATGGGCCCTGGGTGGGGGGGATGGTGCCCTCCAGGGGGGAGCTGTGGGGCTGGGGTCCTGTGGGGAATAGAGGCTGGGGCCCTCCAGGGGGAAGGTGGGCTCCTATCAGAGGGGACATTCCATGTGCTGTGCGGGGGGGCCTGCACCCTGTGGGGGCCAGGGGACACACCCCTCCTGAGCAGCCCTCCCACAAGTTCCCCCATACCCACAGTCCCCCCAGCAATTGCTCACACCTACTCAAACCCCTCTACACACACACACCCACCTTCTCCCACACCCCTTCCCACCCCCTTTCTGCAAACACCATGTCCCCCCATCACACACTCATCATGTGCAAAGAAAACCAAAAGCACACATCAATGCATATAGGTATTTAGAATTTATTTTACCATAATGACACTGGTAGGCTTCCACATTGGTTTAACATTATAAATAAACCAATCAGGCATTGCCCAACTGATCACTGTCTCTCTCTCTCTATATATGTGTGTGTGTGTATGTGTGTGTGTGTGTGTGTGTGTATCCATAGTTTCATAGTAGTTTCATAGTAGCTAGAGTCGGAAGGGACCTAGGTAGATCATCTAGTCCGACCCCCTGCCTTAGCAGGAAAGAGCACCAGGGTCAGATGACCCCGGCAAGGTGCTCATCTAACTTCCTTTTAAAAATCCCCAGGCTAGGAGCCTGCACCACTACCCCTGGAAGCTGGTTCCAGGCCCTAGCCACCCTGACTGTGAAGTAGCGCCTCCTAATATCTAATCTAAACTTACCCTCCGCCAGTTTGTGACCGTTATTCCTGGTCACTCCTGGCAGCACACGGGGGAACAGGGACTCCCCCAATACCTGCTGATCCCCCCTGACCAGTTTGTAGCAGGCCACAAGGTCCCCCCTTAGCCTTCTCTTGTGGAGGCTAAACAGGTTCAGGTCCCGTAGCCTATCCTCATAAGGCCTGCCCTGCTGACCCCTGATCATACGAGTGGCCCTCCTCTGAACTCTTTCCATATTGTCCACGTCCCTCTTGAAGTGTGGCGCCCAGAACTGGACGCAGTACTCCAGCTGCGGCCTGACCAGTGCCGCATAGAGGGGGAGGATCACCTCCCTGGACCTGCTCGAGATGCATCTGTGGATGCATGACAGGGTACGGTTGGCCTTCTTGACTGCCTCCCCACACTGCCGGCCCATGTTCATCGTGGAGTCAATGACGACTCCAAGATCCTTTTCCGTCTCCGTGCTGGCAAGAGGGGAGTTCCCCAACCTGTAAGTGTGGTGCCGGTTCTTCCTCCCCATGTGCAACATCCGTGTGCGCGCGCGCATGTGTGTAGAGTGGTCTTTTGTTTTAATTGTGGAAGAACATGGATTTGGGACATGGCTGCAGCAGTCCCACTGGCACAAGGGGCAGTGTCCCCAGGTACCAACTGGCTGGGCCCCAGAAGCTCCTGAGAGTGAGTAGCCATGAACTGCTTGCCAGGGCAGCTTTTTGTACAGATGGGGCCAAGACAGGGTGGCTTTTTATACTGCTGGGGACAACACAGGTGCTGGCCCTGGGTTCTAGCTCCCCCTAGCTGTAAATCCGGGAGTAGCCAGGCAGGGTTATTTTGCCCCATGTGCACAATTTGCTCCTCAACAAAGTGCATGTCCAAGCACGTGCGCTGAGGTAAAAACCCTGGCTCAAATTTGCACTGCTTCTATTTGAGCTGCTGCAAGCGCACGTGCTTGCATGTGTGGACACACCCAGTGATGCCATCTAAGTTCTGATAGGTAGGACTGTAAAACTGTGAAGTATTTTCAGCCTAGCCAACACATTTGTCATAATACACAGCTAATCCACTTAAACAGTGCCACCCGGAAAACAGCGTTTTTTATCTTGAACCCCAAAAGTACAAAAAGTCTTTCTGACTTCCAATCCCTTAGTTGTATCCAGGTAGAAGCTCAAACCATGTATAGCTAGCAGACAGGGTATAATTTTCTTGTAGACAAGACTGAGGTTTAGGAAGAACACCTGAAGATTGATCATTTGGTGCAGAGGGAGTTTAGGCACGACTTTTTAGACATGGATGAGGACATGGTACAGTTTTGTCTGTGTGGAGTACAGTGAAAGTGGGTTAGCCATTAAATCCTGTAACTCTCATTCTTTCTGCCAATATAAAAAAAAAAATACTTTAACAACACATGGAACAAAAACCAGTACTCAAGGTCTAACATTTAAGGTTCTGTGATAGAGTAACACTAGAAGACAACATTTTACCAAAATTTTCAGAAATCTTATGATGGTAGGACTGAAATAAAAATAGAACCTTTGTCTGAGGTGCCTGGCAGGCATACCTTACCAGACCTCAAAGAAAGGATGGGAGGATGTGAGCACACAAATAATTTAATGTATGGATGATGAACCTGGATATGTTTTTACCCTATGCTCAGAAATAAATTCTTTTCTACTTCTGAAAGTTTTATAGCAGTATAAATGGTGCTCTGAGCTGAACCAAAAACTTCAGCATGTCTACAAAGAATATCAGGTCAAAAAATAATTAATATCCTGGGATCCAACCCAAGAGGTAAAACAATTTGGCCATGCTGGATCAGGGTGCTCAATATAATCTTCCAAAGAAATCAGGTCCATTGATACCAAGAAGAAAAACAGAGATGTCAGTAGACTTCCATCAGTAGAGGCATATAATTTATGATAGCTGAAGACCTGGATGTGATGTATTGCATTTTTTTAGTTATTAGGAACAGATCTTCATTAAACAAGTGATGTTTTTGGCTTCTTCCTGCTACAGAAGGCTTTTACTGTATTTCTTTGGAAGGCAGAAGAGCGAATAAAATTTACTACAGTTCATCTGACTATTTCACACCTCCGGCCTCCTAACAAGTGTTTCATTTCTACTCTGAAAAACAACTTCTTCCAAGATTGAAAGTTTACTCTCACTCAGAAATTGATCTTATTCTTCATTGCAGATTTGAAAGTTACCATTCACCAAGTCAGTTTAGGATGAAGAGTGATCTTAAAATATCTGCTAAATATGGCAAAACTGATTTAAACTTCTCCATGCATTGGAAGCAACAGAGACCTTAACACGTCTGGTAATATTTAGAACAAAATCCTTACTTTGCCATCATCTCATTATGACTATTCTATTTTTGGTCTTAGTCTGTTTGTGAGCCAAGCCTTGAACATCAGAGACAGAGAATGAAAGAAAGGAGCAAAAGGGAAGCATTGGATTAAGCACCAAACGAACCTTTCAAGTGCTTTTGTCCCCTTGAGTGTCAGAGAGACAAAGACAAAAGGCTGCTTATGCCTGAGCACTGAATTATCATTTTTCGAGACTTCTATGTTTAAAAATTTGCATTCAGTGAGTAAAAAAAGAAAAGATTTTCTTGCAAAGAGAAACTAAAACTAAATCTTCCTCTGCAACTGAAAACTGATGTGTTGACAGTCTGGGGTACCAAAGTTCTGCTTACTCCCAAAAAAGGTATGAGAATGGATTCTGGCAAAGGTACTTAGTCCCTAACCAGGAACTATCACTTCTAGTTATGAGAGGTAGTTCAGATTATCAAATCAGACTTTCTTTGGCTTCTGACCTCTGACTACCAACAAGATGGTTAACTAGCATTAACTACCATCTAGGGTTCATTTGTGAAGTAATAAACCAACCCCTGGAAAGGGGTACACCTTTTAACTATCTTCTAGCCGGAGACACCTTGTATTTAGCTATATTTCACTTCAGACAGCATAAAAAGTCCCTGAAATGATGTGTGAAACATTACATTCACTGATATTTTGCTCTTACAAAATTATTCTCACCTGCTAGGGCAAACATTTGAAGGAATTAAATCCAGCCTCTGCAGGCAATTAGTTACATCCAATGTATAGCTACCCACTTTTTAGTATAATTTTATATCTTTTTTTGTAAATTAAAAAATCTACATTTATAATGTTCCTTTAACTGTAAGACTATGGCCCTGCTCCTGCAAAGATTTATGCAGGTACTTTAAGTACTAAGCTAACTGGAATGATTCATGTGATAAAACTTAAACATGTAAATCTTAGCACAATTTGGGCCAATATGTAACTGTACTCAACTGTCATGCTAAAACATGAATTCAGTATTGTTGTTTCTGTTTGCTCTCTCTTCTTAAGTCATAAAATATTCTGTTCTGACTGCCCCAGTGCCCACTCAGATTTTGCAAACACTAAGCGGTTGACATTGTGTTAAGTGTGAAAACTCTCCAGAGAAGGGAACTGGTCTAGGATGAAGTACATGGTTAGCTTGAGCATCTAGTTTAGGTTGCTTTTTTAAAAAAGCATTGTGTGCAATTTTACGATCTGTTATTATTTTATATACCAAAGGATATATGCCAAAGAATCTATGACCCTAGCCTTTCAGTCCCTGAGCCTCCCTGGCTATCTGTGGCCCTGCCTCAGAGAGCTACTTTCCAGTTCACTTCCTGAGAGAGAAGCAAAGTGCACCTTGAAGTTCCAAGCAGCAAAACAGCAAGCTCCTCTTCAATAAAAGATTTATTCAGGCTAAGTCCACCAAGCCATAGGTTCTCTGCCTCATCCAAAGGCTTAAATCAGTCTGTAACAAGGACCAAGGTAGTCACCATTACTTTAAAGAGTAACAGCAGCAGGGAAATCTCTAGGTCGGGACGGCTGCTCATTATAAGCTGCAGGAGAACAGGCTGCCAGGGACTACTTATAGGTAGGGATCTACTGAAATCACGATTTCACAGTTTTTGCAGAAACCATGAAATTGGTGGGTCCCCTACAAAAAAGCCTTGTTTTCATGGAAAAAGCATGAAAATGGCCAGCAAATGGGTGGGAGGAGTGGGGGGGAGAGCCAGGGAGCTGCAAACAGAAAATAGCAGGAAGCCCTGGCATCCTGAAATACAGGGGGAAGGGGATTTTTGCAGCAGAGCACAGTGCCCACCCCTCCCCAATGTCTCCGATTGGCAGAAGGGCCCTGGAAGTCCTCCAATGGCCCTAGAATGGCCATCTATCAGTCTCTGGGGAGGGGGTGGGACTGCTGATGCTTCTCAGCCAATCAGAGCCATGGTGAGGAGGGAGGTGGCACTGCACTTTGCCACAAAAATGGTGACCAGTATTGCACTCAGATTGTGAAACTGGAGGGCAGCCAACCCAATTTCCGCAGGTCCCTACTTATAGGCTATAAATGCCTATTACCGAACTAGCTGCTTTGCAATAGCATGATAGGGCAGAGTCACCTTGGACAGTAGAGTGTGTATTGCAGAGCTTGCAGTTCTGCAATAATATACTTAGGGCAATAGCCCTGTTTGGGCAGCAAGGGCATTGCTAAAGTAGCTAGAGCAGCAGAAGTTGCCCTGAGAGCTAAGCATCAGGCCCTAAGTGGAAAACCAGAGTTTGAGCCAGGGCAGATAGTATGGCCCTGCCAGCCACAAGGGAAGAGCTCTAAAGCAAGTTGGCTGTGGTTGAAGTAAGGCCTGGGATCCTACTATGCCCGGGAACAGCAAGTAAACAGCTGAGGGCTTGCAGGGAAATGGGACCCAGGATGAGTAGGGGTTTTGCTATAGAGCCAGTGTACTAAGAGTCTTAATTATTGTCAAAGGGCTTATGCTTTTCATTTGAGTTTTATCAGTGCTTGAGTTGGGGCTACTGGGGTGGTAGAGAGTTCACACTGGTATCTGAGGGGCACATGACTGTGTTGAGCCCAGCCACGCACAGGCAGCAGCGGCTGGTGAGGGTTGAAGTCAAAGCTGGCTGAGGTCACAGATCAAGAGTACAAAAACTAGAGCCAGGGAGCCCAATGATTGAGAATGGTGGAGATAGGGCCAGAGGACCCAGTACCCAAGAAGGGAAGAGACAGGGCCAGAGAGCCACAGCCCTTGAGAGGCAAGACCAGAGCCTAAGAGGGTGAGATAAGGGTCAGGGGCTGAGAAGGCTGAGACAAGGGCTGTCGCCCAATAAGCTCAGATCCAGTGCAGTGGGCTGAGGCAAAAGGGGCCAGTGAGAGCAGAGGGGCAGAGGCTGAGGCCCAACAGGGGAAAGTGACAGAACAGTAACACCCATGAGGCATGGAAACACTGCATGAGGGGTCAGATGAAATGTTTCAAAACACAGTGCCTTCTGTAACTTCTGTCTACGCTGCCTGCCAGCCTCAAGCTGTTTTCAGAACAGGAGAGGAGAAAGGAAGCAGAGGGAGTTCAGTTTGGGGATTTTCCAGCCCCTGCTGGAAGGTGAGCCAGCTGTAGTGGAGCCCCCCTCCCCGAGGTGGGAGGGCACCAATTCACCCACCCTGCTTACAAGTACTGGCTGAAGAACTCCCAGAACAAGGTCCCTCTACTCCCTTTTCCCCTTCCTATTCTGAAAACTTTGCAGCCTCTCAGGGAGATGGGACCACTGCTAGGGGAAATCAGCAGCTAGATTCCTCTCCCCCCTGGAACCAACAGTGAACTTCTGTTTGGTCCAGAAGATCGCTGTAACTCAGAATGCTTCCTGCAAAGCGCTCTCAGTTACAGCGGGGAGCACACTTCTGTCTAAGCTCTTAATGACATAATGGCATCTGTTCCCCAATCCCAACAATTATACTTCCTGGTATTCCACATCTGTATGGCAGGGTGCATGATTTTGAAATTGGGGATCAGATCCCAAACACACCATAACTATTTGCCAGTGCATGTGGATCATGATCCTGGGCTCCCCCTATATCAGCAAGTAGATAGCCAAGTGCCCAAGGAACTAGTGCAGTCTTGGGGCTAGGAGTGCCAATCAACCCTGGAACCACACCGGAGTATCAAACTTGTTCTGATGTGGTCCGAGGCCTGAGACTGCCAATCTGGTGACTGGTGATCCAGGTCCCAGAACCACACTGGAGCCAAAGCCTCTTACAGGGGGACTATAAAACCTCTCCTACTTCCTGTGGGACTTGTCTCAGCAACAGCATTGCTGGGAAGAACATGCATGGCAGGGACCATGCCACACATTCAATTTAAGGTGCAACAGAAAACAGCCACAAAACTACATATGTTTTGTAGAATACTTTTGTAGCTTATTTCCTTCTTTATTGCACCATTAACTGCCTGAATGTGTGGCTAGGTTACTATTTAAGATATGATTAACTAGTTAATCACATCTAAAATGTAATGTCTGCCAGAGATCTGTGTTTCTGTTTTAATTTTTGCTATGATCAATTACATGAGAGAGAAAAAAGGAATACCCATCATTTTTATAAGCCTCAGGACAGAATCTCCCCCACCATTTAATTTTTTCTTACCTTTTTTCACCAATCAGAATTGAATCTCTAATCACTACACTTCATTCCTGTTCCCAGTGTCAAAATTATAACTGATCAGATACCAGGTGTTCACCAAATGAGGTAAGCCACAAAACCACTCTACAACTTATTGTATGCATCTGTGATATAATATCTGAAGCAGAAACCATCAATCTGGTTTTCTTTTTCATGACCAATTTATCCTTCGCCAAGGAGAGTAACTCCTTGCAGTACAGATGAGATTTAGAAATGTAATACTCAGCTTGGTCAGATAAGTTTGGATTCAACCAAATATATTAGACCATGGGATATCTGCTGTAACTTTGATGAGCAGAGAAATCTATGCCATTGTGTAAAATGTGCAAAGCACGTTTTTGAAAAAGCCCTGCAGGTGCCTCTCCTGCTGCCTGCTCCCTCCCTCCACCCTGCCCCCACTTACCCTCTGTCACAGCTCTGGACCCACTCTAAGCTGGGGTCATGGGGTATAAGGCACAGAGCACATGGTCACTCTGGCCTCCACCCAGTCATGTGGCAGCAGTGGGAGTTCTGGCTCCAAGGCTAGAGCTGCTGCCACTGCAACTGCTGTTTACTGCCTAGCCAAGTGGGGACCACAGTGACCGTGTTCTCTGTGCCAGGCAGAATCAGACTGCAGCTGGAGCCATGATGGAGGGGTGTAAGCAACAGTAATGGGGGGGAGCAGGCAGCATGGTGGGCCAAGGAGGGGGGTAGTCACCTAAAAGGCAGGTGTGAGGGTGGGGGTAGGCACTGGGAGGGCAATGCCAGGGAGTCAGGAGGGCACACACCAAAATGGAATGTTAGGACCACTGGAATTCAAACCCAGAGCAGCCAAACCAGCAGGCAGGAGTGAAGTCCATGGTGCCACCAGACAGCTGGTAAGATGCAATCCCCAGCTCAGCCTGATTCCTCCCATGAGGACATGGATGAGGTGACAGATGACTAGGAGGAGCCTATGGGAACCATGAGTCTCTGACAGGGGGACTATCCAACCTCTCCTACTTCCTGTGGGAATTATTCCAGCAATAACATTTGTGTATAATCCTCAGGCTCCAGTCTTGTTCCTGCCTTGTTGCTGCTTCATCCCAGCCTTGCCACAGTCCCTGTCCCTGATGTGTTTGGACGTCCTAGTTCAGATCTACCATCCACTATGATAAGGGCAGGTAATTATTTTGGGCGGAGGGCCGCTTACCCAGTTTTGGCAGGCTGTGGAGGGCCACATGGGTAGCCCCGCCCCTTGACAGCTGTCCCTGGTCACCATCTTGGGACCAATGTCCCACAGCCAGCACTGGTGGGACCCAAAGCAGGGCACAGGCTAGCAGGGCTCTGTGGAGCCAGGCTGGGCTGCACCAGCAGGGAGAGGGGGGAGCCGGTTCAGCTCCATACAGCCCCTGCTGGCTGGGACCCTGCACTCCTGCCACCGTACTCTGGGCCCTGCTGACAGTGGCCCCAGGACACCAGTGCAAGCCCTGTGCTCCCACTGGCTCCCAGTACCCCCCAGCCCTGCGGTACAGGCGGAGGACAGTGCACAGCCCCAACCCCCTCTTGTCGGCAGGGAGGAAGCTGGTGCGGAGCACAGGGAAAAGCAGCCCCTCACCCACCCCATGGCCCACACTCCCTGCTGCAGCTGCTCGCAGCCTGTGCGGGGCTGTCCTGAGCAGGTACAGGCAGCCCCAGGCAGGCTACAAGCAGCTGCACCACAGGGCACTGGCCATGGGGTTGGCAAGGGGCCAATTTCCCCCGCATTCAGCACACCAGCTTGTAACCTGCCTCCGCTGCCAGCCTGGGCCCTGGCACCAGCTCTGGGCTTGCCTGTCAGGGCTGTGCACAGCAGCAGCAGCAGCAGCTGCAGTCCCCTGATTGCCATGCCGGGCAGTGTTGGCTGCTGCTACCTGCCCAGAGCTTGTGTGCTGGGCAGCCCACAGGCAGCGGTTGCAAACACTGCCCAGCATAGCAAGCTGGGGGGCCGCAGGTACTGTTGCCATGCACAGCCCCGACGGGCGAGCCCAGAGCCGTGCGGGGCCCAGGCTAGCTGCAGGGCCAGGTTACAAGCTGGTGCTGAGTATGGGGGGAGTGTGGGACGCAGCTTGCAGTCCGCAGGGCTGTCTGGAGCAGGCACAGCAGCTCCAGGTGGGCTGTGAGTGGCTGCAGCGTGGGGGGCCGGCAACAGGGTGGGGAAGGGGCTGCTTCCCTCCCCCCGCACTCAGCTTTTCCCCGGGCTCCTTCCCTGCCCCCCCTTCCCACCTGCGGTTCTGGCCGGGGCAGCCATGTGGTCCCAAGCCAAAAGCCCCCTGCTGGGGCTTGCAGCTAGAGGGGCAGAGCCAGGTGGGCCCTGCTGTTGTGGAAACTCACCGGGCTTCCTCTGGGTCCTACTGCCCTTGGTTCCTGTCATTTTTGACACGAAGCAGGGGCAGATAAATATTAATTTTCTAAATTTTTTAGGGGTCCTGTGGGCCAGACAGAATGGCCTTGTTGGCTGCATCCAGCTCGCAGGCCATATTTTACCCACCCCTGCACTATGACAATACTGCCTCAACCCTTGGCCAAATCATTTGGACTGCAACGGACACCTGCTGTGACTCCAGCCTGCCTATGATAACTCATTAAGTGACTGCCCAAGGTCAGTCAATCCTGACAGGGGCAAGGTTTAGGGAGCTGCAGGCACTGCAGGGAGGCAGGCAGCCGGGGGAGTACAAATAGAGGGGCCAGGGTGCAAGGGGCAGGGGTCAGGCCACTTAGCTTCCCTGCTGCCTGCCCTCCTGCTGCTGCTTGCCCTGCTACAGTGGTAGCTGGGATTTATTAAGATGACCCTCCAATAATTAAATTCTATACATGGAATATTTATAACAAATGTATACATTTTCCATGTACAGAAATCTAATTATTGGGGAGTCATCCTAAATTCAAAGTTGTCTTGGATTGGGTACATATGGCACTAATATTTCAGTGATATAAGAAAACTACCTTATAGTCTCAAAATTCATAGATGTGTACTTTTCAAATAGGCATTCCCTTTCTATCTGTGCATCTCAGCTGGACACAGGACAGTAGCCATCATCCTGATCCAGTCATGTGCTGCCCTGATCTGGAATTCTGCTACCCATCTACTGGATCCAGCCATACACTGCCTGCCACCTCAATCTAGTTGTGCGATGCATGCTGCCCTGTTCCGGCTGTGTACCTCTTTTTCAGCCTGAAAAAGAGAAGGCTGAGAGGGGACTTGGTAGCAGCTTACCGCTTGGTAGCACCTTACATCAGAAGCATACATCTAGGGCTCGGTGAACAACTGTTCACCAGGGCACCCTTGGGGAAAGCTGGGAGTAAACTTGGCAGGCTTTGGTGCCTCATCAGGGGCTACCATCCCTGCAATTTTGACTCTGCTGTAGCTTAACACATACGTGACATGAGTTTTGCTCTCAAGACTTTGGCGTGCAGGTGCTCTGAACCCCCTACACCTATCTTCATGAAACTTGGCACGCTTCATGCCCTCAGAATGTTTCTGTGCATTTCATCCAACTCTGGCCAGAAATGACAAAGTTATGGTCTATTTCAACCTTCCCCATATAGCCTATGGGCAAAATGTTAAAACAGCATCAAAACGGCAAAACGTTTAAATTTGCCTCGTTTTGTTTTGAGGCTGTTTCGACCATATCTGCTCCATTTCGATTTTGGTGTTTGATCCTCGAAACAGGTCAAAACAGTATTGAAACAAAATTGGTGGTGAAATATTGCACAGCCCTACTAGATATCTCTGCAACCTGAGTGTAACAGGGACTCAGGCAGGAGCCCTGTTACTTAGGCAAGGTCGGGCAGGACTGACCTGATGATGAACTCTGCCAGGTGAAAGAAATTACACACCCAAGCCAGGATCGAGTGATTAGCCAGCCAAAACTGGCATAAAGCCGTCAGCGTGGCATTGACTGATTGCCTTCAGGCACAAGAAAAGGTGAGAGAGACAAGGACCCCATCTGATGACCTGGAAAAGACATTGGGACTATGGGACCTGAGACAAAAAGAAGCCAGGCAGGCTGCTTATGGTCTTGCAGTAGTTTACAACCATTCGACCTTGTCATTCCTTGGGGCACTCTGGTGAACAAATGTTCCCCCAGGTACTGGTGATCACCCCTAATAAACTTATAGGTGGCCATCAGATCACCCCTGACCCTGTGCCTTTCCAGGCTGAAGAGCCCAATGGCTATCAGCCTGTCATCATAAGGTCTGTTTTCCTGACCTCTGATCATGTGCGTGGCTCTTCTCTGGACTCTCTTGAGCTTCTCCACATCCTTTTTGAATTGCGGAGCCCAAAATTGGACACAGCACACCAGCTGCGGCCTCACCAAGGCCGAGTATAAGGGGAGAATGACGTCCCAGGATTTGCTTGAGAAGCATCTATGGATGCAAGCCAGCGTTTTGGTCCCTTTACTAGCCACAGCATCGCATTGCAGGCTCATGTTCGTCTTGTGGTCAATGATGACCCCCAAGTCTCTTTCTTCCATAGTGCTGGCCAGTGTAGCACTGCTGAGCCTATAAGGATGCTGCAGGTTTTCCTCCCAAGGAGGAGAACCTTGTACTTTTCGGTGTTAAACACCATCAGGCTCTCGTCTGCCCATTTGCTGAGCCTGTCCAGGTCAGCCTGTATCGCCCTCCTGTCTTCAGGTGGATGCTTTGTCCCAAAGTTTGGTGTCATCAGTGAACTTGGCCAGTCTGCTTCTGACTCCAATGTCCACATCATTAATGAAGATATTGAAAAATATGGGTCCAAGGACAGAGCCTTGGGGGACCCCACTGGTCACAGGGCACCAGGATGAGCGACTTCCATCAATTACCACCCTCTGGGTCCGACCATGGAGCCAATTTCCCAGCCAGCGGATCGTGGTGGACCCAAGGCCATAATTGGCCAATTTCGCCAGGAGGTGATCATAGGATACCAGATAGAAGGTTTTTCTGTAGTCAAGATATATGACATCAATCTCTTCTCCCTTGTCCAGGTGATAGGTCACCTGGTCGTAGAAGGTAATGAGATTGGTCAAGTAAGACCTACCCACAACAAACCCGTGCTGGCTATCCCTCAAGATATGGGTGTCGGCCAGTCCATTAAGGATGGCCTCCTTAATAAACTTTTCTAAGACCTTCCCCGGGATAGAAGTCAGGCTGATAGGCCTATAGTTTGCCAGATCCACTTTCCTTCCTTTCTTGAAGACAGGCACCACACTGGCTTTCTTCCAGTCTTCGGGCACTACACCAGAGCGCCAAGAGTTTTCAAAGATCCATGCCAGAGGCTGGACTATGATGCTTGCCAGTTCCTTGAGTACCCTGGGGTGTAGATTGTTAGGGCTGGCTGACTTGAAAGTATCCAGCCTCTCAAGGTGTTCCTTCATGAGGTCAGCATTGATAGAGGGCAGGGGATCTCCCTCACTCTGACCTCCCTGTCCTGTAGCAAGCATGGGTGTCCCATGGGACTGATGAAAGCCCGATGCAAAGTACCCATTTAGCAGGTTGACTTTTTCCTGGGTGTCAGTTGTCAGATCTGGTTCAGCAGGGGTCCAGTGTTGCCTTTGCTTTTCTTTCAGCTCCCCACATATCTGAAAAAGGACTTTTTATTGTCCTTGATGCTCGAAGCTAGTTGGAGTTCAGTTGCAGCCTTGACTTAAGTCCCTGCAGGACTGGACCAGTGCAGAATATTCCTGCTTGGAGGTGAATCCTGTCCTCCATCCTTTGTAGGCCTTGCTTTTTAGCCTCAGGTCTGCCAGATCCCTGGAGAGCCAGGGGGGCTTCTGTGCCCTCTTGCTGCCTTTCTTCCGAGATGGAATAGAATTAGCTTGTGCCTTGAGGATCGCTCCCTTGAGGAGCAACCACTCTTCCTGAACTCCCCTTCCCCTTGGAGTCGTGGTCCCTTAGGGCCGCACTGACAAGCCTCCTGAGCTTGTCAAAGTTGGCTTTCCTGAAGTCAGGGACTTCTGTGTTGCTGACTGACTTGCCAGCTTTACGGTGGATGGTGAAGGTGATCAGCTCATGGTCGCTGTCACCCAGCTTCCCATCGATCACTAGGTCACTGATTAGGTCATCCCCAGTAGCCAGTACCAGGTCGAGCAGCACTTTACATCTCATTGGCCTGTAGACTTCTTGAGTCAGGTAGAGGTCATCCACGCACGATAGGAAGCTTTGCGACCACTCTGATTTTGCTGAGTGATCCTCCCATGAGATGTCCGGGGAACTGAAGTCACTCATGACAACCATGGTCCTGGAGCATGCAGCCTCAGCCAGCTCCCGGGCGAACTTCTGGTCAAGCTCAGGACTTTGGGTGGGAGGTCTGTAGTAGACTCCCACCGTTGTGTCCCCTGTGCCATGTTTCCCATGGATTTTAACCCAGAAGGTCTCCAGTCTTCCACTCTGGTCGCCAATATCAGCTTGCAGGGATGCGCAGCTTTCCTTAACATAGAGAGCTACACCCCCGCCCCTTTTATCTGCTCAATCTCTCCTGTACAAGGCATAGCCATCTATACCCATGGTCCAGTCATGGGTGGAGTCCCACCAGGTCTCCATTATCCCTATGATATCGTAATTATTTGCATTAAGCAGGAGGACGCAGGGGAGATGCAGCTAGGATCGCCCTCCCGCTCACACTGAGAATCAAGGTGCAGCAAGGGATCCAGGACCAACCCAAGGCTGTGAACCTAGGGAACAAGGGAAGGCCAAACCCCATCAACTATACGGGCAGTCCTTGACTTACAATGTTTCAAGTTACAATGTTTTGCACTTAGAACGTTTATAAATTGACACCCTGTTTCAACTTTCTGATGTCAGTTTTGACTTTATAACACTCGATCCGATGTGACACCATGCCAGTGAACAAGTTTGTTGTGCCACCCATCTTCCTGGAGAACATCTGCCCAAACTTCCTTGGACACTTTCTTTAAGAAAGCAGACAAAACTCTAGAGGATACTCCAGCGAATAACCCTTCAAAAAGTCCAACCAAGAGCCCTTCAAAAAGTCCAGCAAAGTCACCTCAAAGAAGGCCTTCCAAATCGATGATCTCCCAAGGTCCCTTCCAGGCCTAATGTCTATGAAATCTATGAAATCTATTAAATCAATATGATTGCTATTTACAATATAAATACATTAATGTAGCTATATTACTCATCTATAATTGATTGAGTACAAAATTCTGGGGTATTTTGGGGGAAAACAGGGTATTGGGCCTAGGTTCAGGAACCAATCCCCCATTTATAACATTGTTTCTTATACGAAAATTGGTTCTGAGTTGCAACATTTTGACTTAAAATGCAGTTTTCAACAACCAATTGTGTTGTAAACCTGAGGACTGCCTGTAGTTATATACCCCCTCCAATCATGAGGTCTGCCCACCATGATCACCTCTGTCTTGTCTGGATTCAGTTTCAATTAGTTCACATGCACTCAAGCCCCAAATGCAGCCAGGCCCTGGATCAAGATAATAGAACTTGGGTCAGATGAGAAAGAGAGCACTGGGTGTCATGAGCACTCTGATAGCACCTCACTGCAAATCTCTGCACAAATCTCAACCAGTAGCTTCAGATACCTGTTGACTAGGACAGTGACAAAATAGAACCATGGAGGACCCCACAGGAAAGGTCCCAAGGGGGTGATGAGCACTCACTCATCATCACTCTCTGGGAGCTTCCCTGCTAGAAAAGAGTTGAATCAATTAAGAGCAGTCCTGCAAATTCCCACCATGTCATATAAATACATTTGCAAGACCTCATGGTCAACCATATCAAAGACCACTCAAAAACGTAACAGAATGAAGATGATACAATTTTCTTTCAATCTCCAGGTGATAACTGTTGAACAAGGCCACAAATGTTGTCTTTGTACTATACCAGGAATCTGATAGCATCCAGATGCACCAGGAGCTGCTGACAACAACCAGAGTAATTAATGATCTTTCCCAAAAAGAAAAGTCTAAAGTACAATGTCTGACCTTCATATATGGACCAGTATTTGTGTTTTTCATTAAATAATGGAACCTCCCCTTTTTTGAAATGTTATGTTAAAAGGCTTAACCCACGTACAAATTATTTACAGATAAATCTTTTGGCTAAACGGTGTGATTTGTTAACAGAATATGTAGGCAATTACCAGTCCTCTTTTGAACATAAGAATGCCATACAGGAAGACTATCAAACTCAACTTGTGCCTTGGACTGTATCCAGACTATGGGACTCCTTGTGGGCCAGATCTGTCACAGGGCTCCAGGAATGGGACAATGGCAGCAGCAACCACTGTGGCAGCAGTGGGGCAGCAGACCATGCAGCTGCTTACCATAGTGGAGGTGGGAGAAGTGGCAACGGGTCAACTGATGACAAAGCAAGTGTCGACTATATCACACAGCTTTTGCTTACCCCCTGCTACCAGCTTCTGCAGGAAGCCATGCCTCCAAATTCCCTAGCCCACCAGTGGCTTGGTAGGCTGGATGGAACAGTTCCATGGGCAAAATTTGGCCCACAGGCCATATATTTGACACCCCGGTATTACTTATTTACCTTCTTATATGAGAACAGTCATATTATTATGACTCTTTACATGGATATAACTATTTCCACATGAGACAAGATATACTGTCTTACAGGTATAGTATGTAACTTTATGTTCTAACACTAAGGGGGAAAAAAAATTGTTTTCTTCACCAAGCGGAAGTACTGAACCCAACCATAATGAATTACATGAACTGGACTACTACTAAAATACAAATTAGCATTCAAGGTGACAGCCCATGTTGTACATTTTTATCTGTTACATCCAGTGCCTTGTGATCACAATCTATTCCCCCTGGGACTAATCCTTTCCTCAGTCCTCACTCACACATGTCTTAAGCTGAAGTCATCAAGAGCTCAGCTAAGTAAAGATAACATGATTTGGCTTTTTAAAAGTAAATGTATAAAGCAGTAATCGATCATTCATTTGCTTCCAGCATTTGTTATACATTATTTTCATTCTGAAACAGGACTTGCATACTTAGCTTTCAAAGTTTAGGTACCTAAAAATATGGTGAGGCACATAAGATAAAGCCTGATTTTTAGAGGTTCTTAAGTCAATGGGCACTGAGGTTACTTAGCACTTTCAAGCATCAGCACTTCCAAACATATTTTAAATAGCTGAAAAAAGTTTTGCTTCCAATATCTGAAAAAATGGCCTAAATGTATGGCTTATGCTATACCTTAGTTTTGTACCTTGCATATATATAAAACCCAATTTTGGAAGAAAGAAAGAGGATATATAGACATAGTCCTAGTGCAATGAGAAAGAGGAAAACATTAAAAAATAAAATGTTCCTATGAATATAAATGAATCACCTTACTTGAAAATATGCATTTTGTGACTGAAGTGTTTTAATGGAGCTAATCAAATTATTTCTCATTCTGTTTAGATTATGAAGGTGTGTGTGAACCACAGAGATATTAATGATTTTATCTTCAAAATATACCCTGAGGTAAGAAACTTGAGCTGGGCTCAGGAAGTGACAACATTGGTGACAATGGGCAGCTTCATCCTCCCTGCCTATTTGATGATGTCACTGCTGCTTTCCCCTGCTGAGCTTCACTGCAGTACCTCTGGAGCTCCTCCCCCAAACAGCCTTCCCAAAACACAAGTCCCGATTCATTTCACAGGAGGGAGGAGCTCTAAAGCCACTGTGGCTAGGCTTCACAGGGAACAGTGGTGGTGGTAGTGGACAGGCTTGCCCACCCCTTGCTTCTTCCTGGGCTGGCAGGGAACCCCTGGGGGATTAGCAAGGTGGAGGAACCCTTCTGATGCCACCATTGCTGCCACTGTCCCTGACTGACTGGGCTGGGGAGGAGGGGGGTACTGCAAAGATGATGCTGTCCCACTCCAGCCAGGAACAGCAGAGCAGGGGAATGAGAAGGGGGGGATATGCTTCTGTGGACAGAGAGGAAGACAAGAGGTACCAAGAGCAGAGGGGAGGGATGTGGGGGACAGGATTCTCATCTGATCTGAGGACTTAAAAAAAATCTCTGTGCTGCTGCTTCTGAGGCACAATCCAGAAGTGTGGGGGGGTGCATCCATGCTACTATACCCCCTCTGGATCTACTCCTGACTTTTAGTATACATTATTGACATACCTTCCTGAAAGGCAGCTTTAACTAATTAGAAAGATAATAGAATTGAGAACAACTACAAAAAATGAACTTGAAAGAGGTAATGCTGAGAAGACACTTACCGTACTTTCTCATATACCAGATGCTCCCAAATAAGACACATACCTTGCCTTGAGAAGGCAGAATGAAGAAAAACACTTTTTCCTATAGCTGAATACAGGCATCATGAAACAGGAATGAGTCTCCTTTTTAGTGTCATGCATCCTTCTCTTGCAGCTAAAGCTTTAAACTTCTCACAGCTATTGCCGAATTGGAAGCCTCTCAGGAAAAAAACCAGAAGCAGATATGAGAGATATAAAGCTTTAGCAATAAGGCTGCAAGGTGGAGTGAGTGACAATAAGAAGTTGGCTCACCCTATCCTGCAAGCCCAGCATGGATCAGCTCCTGACAGCCATTCCAGCATCCCCATGTCTTCACTGGAATGGAAATTAGCTTCCTCAATTAAAATGCACAGCCTAAAGTGGGAGGGCTAATTTTGAGGGAAAGATGTGTGTGGTATACGACTAAATATGGTAGCTTTTGTATTAGTCAGACCTCTGTCAATATTAATTAAGACAATGTTACTACATGCCAACAGTACAGTTTTTAACACTCTCCGATGGTGTGAAAAGCCAAAAAAATCACAGAAAATAGATATAATTGACCTGGATTTTGACTCCACAGAGTGAACAGTTCATAAACACATTCTGATAAAGGCCCTGAAGGGCTTTATAAAAAAATCTCATAGTAGATAAGTGAGTCAAACTGTAGATATCCAATGCTGACACATGACATAGGGTAATTACAGAAGTGCTAAATGCTGAACTGCTTTACAATATCCTTATAGACAAGAAATGATTTGGTAAGCGATCTGCTTTCCAAAATTGGAGTCTGCAATTTCACAGGAGTCATTTCTTACTATCAAGCTGTAAGAAAAGATAATGAATCTTTATGGCTTTTAAGCTAAGCAAAGGTGAACATCAACAGGAAAAAAAAAGTTGAAATTATTCAAAATGCCTTACCTGCTTATGGAGCCAGTAGTGGGGCAAGCAGAGCCCAGCAGGAGCCAGGGAACCACAATTTAATACCTTGTAGGCTACATGTGGTTCACGGGCCACTAGTTGGACAGCCCTGTTCTACATTAACAATGACCTTACCACAGAAAGAGTTCATAGATTTCATAGACATTAGGCCTGGAAGGGACCTCAAAAGATCGAGTCCAGCCCCCTGTCCAAAGGGCAGGAAGTCAGCTGAGGTCATAGGATCCCAGCAAGATAAGCATCCAAATTTCTCTTGAAGGTGTTCAGTGTAGGTGTGTGAGAGAGGCTATGGACATCTTTGGCCATGGCGGCCCAACCTCTCCACTGGGAACCGCTCCTGGAAAGAAAAGTGACTCACCCCGGTTTGGACGAGTGTACGTGTCTGTCTTGCCTGCCATGACTTGGATGTTGATCTGTATTGGTCCAGTTGGTCTGGCGCGCACAGTCCAGAAATGAGATTCTCCTCTTCTTTAGGGTCCCTGGATTCTGAGGGCTCCTCCACCCCTACACCCTTGCCCGATCCACCGCTTGGACTGTCCGACCGGATCGGTCATTCGCTTATGATGTTCCAAGATAACACCGAATAAAACAAAATGAGGTCAACGGAAAGCAAAATCACGGCTGAGGGCACCTATGGTGTACCGCCGGCTTCAAATCTCAACCGCAGACCCCAGTGCTTCCCTGTCTGCCGAATATTGGGGAAAACCCCCGCCTTTGCTCCACAACGGGCCGCTCCGCCCATATCACCAGTGAAGAAAGTAAAAATATACCGGCAACTCCTGCGTCCCTGGCGTGCACACTGTTGCCGTCCACTATGCCTCTAGCCCGTACAGGGTCCTTGCCGCTCCCTGCGGTGTTTAGTCCTCTTTAGCCTTGTTGGGGCTGCTGCCCTGGGTTCTGGGCCCTGCCGTGGAGCCCTGCTTGCCCCAGAAGATCCGGCCTCACCTCCAAGCGGCTCGGATCCGCCGGAGAGTGCTCCCGCTGGCGTCAGCTCCGGCGCCTGCTGCTTCCGGATCCACTGCCTCCCTGCACTGCTCTGGTGCTCCTTTTATGCCGGTCCGGGTCACTCTGGCACCTGCCGCTGCCAAGTCTCTACAGGGGTTAAGTTCCCGCTGCTCACCATGAGCCGGGGCACACGAGCCGCGCCGCGTCGGCTCAGGGTTCCTCTGAGCCCGACGCCTTCTTCATCCCCTTACAAGGTGCTTGAACCACCTCCAATGGCAGGCTATTCCAGACCTTGGGGGCTTGGACAGTAAAGAAATTCTTCCTTATGCCCAGCCTGAAATGGTCTTGCAGTAGTTTATAACTGTTCAACCTCATCATCCCTTGGGGCGCTCTGGTGAACAAACTTTCCCTCAAGTCCTGGTGGTCACCCCTGATAAACTTGTAGGTGGCCATCAGATCACCCCTGAGCCTGCACTTTTCCAGGCTAAAGAGCCCCATGGCTCTCAGCCTGTCATTGTAAGGTCTGTTTTCCTGACCTCTGATCACGTGCGTGGCTCTTCTCTGCACCCTCTCAAGCTCCTCCACATACTTTTTGAACTGTGGATCCCAAAATTAGATGCAGTACTCCAGCTGCGGCCTCACCAAGGCCAAGTACAAGGGGAGAATGATGTCCCGGGATTTGCTCGAGAAGCATCTATGGATGCAAGACAGCGTTTTGGTCCCTTTACTAGTCACAGCATTGAATTGCAGGCTTATGTTCATCTTGTGGTCAATGATGACCCCCAAGTCTCTTTCTTCCATAGTGCTGGCCAGTGTAGCACTGCTGAGCCTATAAGGATGCTGCAGGTTTTTCCTCCCAAGGTGGAGAACCTTGCATTTTTCGGTGTTAAACACCATCAGGCTCTCATCTGCCCATTTGCTGAGCCTGTCCAGGTCAGCCTGGATCACTCGCCTGTCTTCTGGTGTGGATGTTTTGCCCCAAAGTTTGGTGTTATCAGTGAAGTTGGCCAGTCTGCTTCTGACTCCAATGTCCACATCATTAGTGAAGATGTTGAACAATATGGGTCCAAAGACAGAGCCTTGGGGGACCCCACTGGTCACAGGGCACCATGACGATCGACTTCCCTCAATTACCACCCTCTGGGTCTGACCATGGAGCCAATTTCCCAGCCAGCGGATTGTGGTGAACCCAAGGTCACAAGTGGCCAGTTTTGCCAAGAGGTGATCATGGGATACCAGATCAAAGGCTTTTTTGAAGTCAAGATATATGACATCAATCTCTTTTCCCTTATCCAGGTGATAGGTCACTTGGTTGTAGGAGGAAATGAGTAAGACCTACCCACAATAAACCCAAGCTGACTATCCCTCAGGATGTTGGTGTCAGCCAGTCCATTAGGGATGGTCTCTTTAATAAACTTTTTCTAAGACCTTCCCCGGGATAGAAGTCAGGCTGATGGGCCTATAGTTTGCCAGATCCACTTTCCTTCCTTTCTTGAAGAGAAGCACCACATTGGCCTTCTTCCAGTCTTCAGGCACTACACCAGAGCGCCAGGAGTTTTCAAAGATCCGCGCCAGGGGCTGGACTATGATGCTTGCCAGCTCCTTGAGTATCCTGGGGTGTAGATTGTCAGGGCCAGCTGACTTGAAGGTATCCAGCCTCTCAAGATGTTCCTTCATGAGGTCGGCATTTATAGAGGTCAGGGAATCACCTTCACCTGGACCTCCCAGTCCCGTAGTGGACGTGGGCGTCCCATGGGACTGATTAAAGACTGACGCAAAGTACCCATTTAATGGGTTGGCTTTTTCCTGGGCGTCAGTTGTCAGTTGCTCCATCTGGTTCAGCAGGGGTTCAATGTCGCCCTTGCTTTTCCTCCGGCTCCCCACATATCTGAAAAAGGACTTTTTATTGCCCTTGATGCTCAAAGCTAGTTGGACTTCATTTGCAGCCTTGGCTTCCTGGTTTGCTCCCTGCAGAACCGGACCAGTGCAGAATATTCCTCCTTGGTGGTGAATCCCATCCTCCATCCTTTATAGGTCTTTCTTTTTTCATAGATTTCATAGATTTTCATAGATTTTCATAGACATTAGGGCTGGAAGGGACCTCGGGAGATCATCGAGTCCAGCCTCCTGCCCAAAGGGCAGGAAGTCAGCTGGGGTCATAGGATCCCAGCAAGATAAGCATCCAATTTGCTCTTGAAGGTGTTCAATGTAGGTGCTTGAACCACCTCCGCTGGCAGACTGTTCCAGAACTTGGGGGCTCGGACAGTAAAGAAATTCTTCCTTATGTCCAGCCTGAAACGCTCTTGCAGGAGTTTGTGACTGTTCGACCTCGTCATCCCTTGGGGCGCTCTGGTGAACAGACGTTCCCCCAGATCCTGGTGGTCACCCCTGATAAACTTATAGGTGGCCATCAGATCACCCCTGAGCCTGCGCTTTTCCAGGCTAAAGAGTCCCATGGCTCTCAGCCTGTCATCGTAAGATCTGTTTTCCTGACCTCTGATCATGCGCGTGGCTCTGCTCTGGATTCTCTCAAGCTTCTCCACATCCTTTTTGGATTGTGGAGCCCAAAACTGGATGCAGTACTCCAGCTGCGGCCTCACCAAGGCCGAGTACAAGGGGAGAATGACGTCCCGGGATTTGCTCGAGAAGCATCTATGGATGCACGCCAGCATTTTGGTCGCTTTACTAGCTGCAGCATCGCATTGCAGGCTCATGTTCATCTTGTGGTCAATGATGACCCCCAAGTCTTTTTCTTCTGTAGTGCTAACCAACGTAGCGCTGCCGAGCCTATAAGGATGCTGCAGGTTTTTCCTCCCAAGGTGGAGAACCTTGCATTTATCGGTGTTAAACACCATCAGGTTCTCGTCTGCCCATTTGCTGAGCTTGTCCAGGTCAGCCTGGATCACCCGCCTATCTTCTGGCGTGGATGCTTTGCCCCAAAGTTTGGTGTCATCGGCGAACTTGGCCAGTCCACTCCTGACTCCAGTGTCCACATCGTTAATGAAGATGTTGAACAGTATGGGTCCCAGGACAGAGCCTTGAGGGACCCCACTTGTCACAGGGCACCATGATGAGTGACTGCCATCAATCACAACCCTCTGGGTCCGACCATGGAGCCAGTTTCCCAGCCAGGGGATCGTGGTGGAGCCAAGGCCACAACTGGGCAGTTTGGCCAAGAGGTGATCATGGGATACCAGATCAAAAGCTTTTTTGAAGTCAAGATATATGACATCAATCTCTTCTCCTTTGTCCAGGTGATAGGTCACCTGGTCATAGAAGGAAATGAGATTGGTCAAACAAGACCTACCCGCAACAAACCCGTGCTGGCTATCCCTTAGAATGTTAGCCTGGGCCAGTCCCTCAAGGATGGCCTCCTTAATAAACTTTTCTAAGATCTTCCCCAGGATAGAAGTCAGGCTAATGGGCCTGTAGTTAGCCGGATCCACTCTCCTCCCTTTCTTGAAGATCGGCACCACATTGGCCTTCTTCCAGTCTTTGGGCACTACACCAGAGCGCCAGGAGTTTTCAAAGATCCGTGCCAGGGGCTAGGCTATGACGCTCGCCAGCTCCTTGAGTACCGTGGGGTGCAGATTATCAGGGCCAGCTGACCTGAAGGTATCCAGCTTCTCAAGGTGTTCCTTCACGAGGTCAGCATTGATGGAGGATAGGGGATCCCCCTCACACAGATTTCCCTGTCCCATAGCAGGCATGGGCATCCCGTGTGACTGATGAAAGACTGACACAAAGTACCTATTTAATAGTTTGGCTTTTTCCTGGGCGTCAGTTGTCAGTTGCCCCATCTGGTTTAGCCTCAGGAGGTCTGCTAGAATCATTGTGTGACTCATCTATTTGTTGTGCACAGGTGTTTTAATTCATCAAATATAGTAGCAGCCATTTTCAGAGCCACATGATATTTATGCATGATTTAGTGAATTATTCAGAGTTCAGCATTGTCACAGGGGCACTCGGGTGCCCTGTTCCTAGGAAGGAAAAAGGGCAGCTGCCACTTTTTAGGGCAGCCCAGGTGTCGGTCGCTGGGGCAACTGCAGCTGGTCACCTGACCAGAAGGGGCAGGGCCGGGCCTTTATAAACAGCCCAGGCCAAAGCCTAGCAGCAGTTCCCTTCTGGCAGCCTGAGATGCAGGAGCTCTGCAGGAGACCCAAGCAGAGCAGAGACGAGCAGTGCAGCCTGAGTACCCAAGGGGCTGCACCATGGTAAGGGTGGAGAGAACCCTGACGGGGAGGCCTTTGCAAGAGAGCCAGGTGGGCCTAGATCCTATGTTATAGCCAGGAGACTTATTGTTGCATTACAGCCGAATGGCTTGTGGTTCTGTTTAGTTATTGTTATACCGGAGGACCAGGCGAGGCTGTAGGGGTGGAGGAGGCCTCATCAGGAGCTCCCCAGTGCCAGAGAGGGGTGCTGTATTGCACCCCGGCCCCAGCCCCTAGACCCTGGCCCCAGAAGGGTCGAAGAGATTGAGGAGCTCAGGGAGGGCACGTTTGGTGAGACGAAGCCCAGCATGGGGGTAGGTAGAAGCCCTAGTGGGGCAGGGCCCAGAGAAAGGGGTCAAGGGGGCCAGGTAAGGCTAGGGCCGCCTGAGCCCCAATTGAGAAGAGTCCTAGAGGGGCGCCACAGTGGTGGGGACCCTGGGGCCCGTGAGGGCACTGTAGTAGGGGTGTACTACCCCAGCCCTGACAAGGTGCAAAGTGCCGGCGAGGGCACTGTAGTTCGGGGTGCAACACCCCAGCCCTGAGAAGGGGCAATGAGGATTTTGAAGGCCAGCCACGGCTAAGGCCACCTGAGCCCCACTTGCAAGGAGCACCAGCGAGAAGCCCGAGGGGCTCGTGTTAGGCCCAAGGGGGCGGGGCACACAGGAAGAGAAGCCCAGGGTAGGGTGCTACTATAGAGACGAGCCGAGAGAGGGCGAGTCCGTGATGATAGAGAGCCCGGAGAGGGCGAGTGCGCGGAGGGACAGGCCCCAGTGGGGGCACCGTCTGTACGTGGAGAGGCCCCAGGAGGGACGAGTATATTGAGCGGGCCCCAGGAGGGGGGCAGATATAATTAGTAGGCCCGAGAGGGCTAGTTGATAGAGGGGCGCCGGTTGCGTGACAAGCCCGGGGCGCCAGTAGAGGGGCGCCGGTTGCGTGACAAGCCCAGGGGCGCCAGTGAAGGGCGCATACAGGAATCTGACCAGATAACGTCCGGTACATCTGTGAGGCTTGGGGCGTGCTAAAGGGGAGGCTGGAGGCATGCATAGCCCATAAGGCTGGGGTGCACCAGTCACCCCATACAGAACGGGGGACAGTATAAGCATAGCACGGTGTCCAGGGCGACAAGAGGCAGCCTCCCTTCTAGAACCATATAACAACAAGACGTGGCGGGTGAGTAAGAGGGTGCTAGACCGCCTACTTGGCATGGCAGGGGGCGCTAGAGAGAGATCATGGCCTCTCCTGCGCCCCACTCCGCGACAAGCATGAAATCTGAATTTACTTGAACTCATCAGTTCAAGATTCTTGGGGTTCTTTTGAACAATGTCCTGAGATTTGGCTATCAAACTCAATCAGATTAGTGGGAATTGCAGTTAATTTCTTACGTATAGCATTGAAAGTTTAATCCCTTTTCTGAATAGCAGCTGTTTGATTTCCTTTTATGTGGTACATGTGTTAAGATACAAACACATTACTCAAGGAGCTATATAGTTCTTAGTAGGGATGTGCACCAATAGAGATTTTGGTGGCCAAGACTAATAACCAATATTTAAGGAGGCATATTGGCCAATACCGATCCGACTTCTGATACAGCTGCCTCCAGGTGGTAAATCCAGTGTGGTGGAGGGGGAGAGGAGAAGGGAAGGGGAAGATCAACACTCCCCTTGCGGTGAGGGAAGAGGGCAGGGTAGGCGCTGCCCAGCTAGAGGCGGTGTGGCGTGGGACGGAGCTGCAGCTCCTGGTGTGAGGGCAGCTCCTGCTGCTGCTTGCACCCTAAGACTGTTGGGGTGGGGAGCATGTGCCCCCAGATCTGCACGGTGCGGGGTGGGCTGCAGCTGTGGGGGTGGAGCTGGTACAGGTGCTGCAGGGCTCTTTTCTTGCTGGGGGCTGAGCTCAGAGTGGGCTCCAGCAGTGCTGGGAGGAGGCTGCAGCCACAAATTTCGCCACAGCTCCACTCCCAGCCATGTACCACCGCCCAGTGCATCTGAGGTTTTTCCCAGCACTTGGATGGATGCAGGGCCTTCAGCTGGTGCTGCGCCGGGCCAGGGCAGGAAGTGGAGCTACGGCAAAACCTGGGGTGGCTGATACCTCCTCCCAGTGCCACCAGAGCCTGCTCCGAGCCCAGCTCCTGGCAAGAAAAGCCCCACGCAGCGCTGGCTCCAGCTCTACCCCACAGCTGCCACCCGCTCTGCCCCACACAAATCCAGGGGCACATGCCCCCCCATCCCCCAAGGTGCAAGGAGTGGCAGGAGCTGCCCCCACACCATGAGCCATGGCTCCGTCCTGTGCCCCACCCTGCCCTGGCTGGGCAGCACCTGCCCCTACCCTGTCCCTGCCCTCTCCCTCACCGCAGGGAGTGTTGAGCTGCCCCCCATGCCCCTTCCCTCCCCCATCTCCTTCTGATTTACCAGCCAGAGGGAGCTCTCCACGCTGCCAGCTCTGCTCCATGGTGCGCTGTGGCTGCACGCAGCACAGGCATTTATCAGCCAAATTATCAGCTCCTTAGGGCCAATATCCGATATAGACAGTTTTCTTCATATTGGTACCAATTCGTTATCAGACCTATGTAGTGGCGCACCTCTAGTTCTTAGCATAGTTCACATTAGGAGCTGAAAAAGGTAAGTTATCAGAGTGTTTATTTAAATACTTTTCTAAAGTACATTGACAAACTAGCTGCAATCTTATAAACAGTGACCAATTGTCTTTAAAAACTTGAAAAATATTTTCTGGGCATACTATCAGAGCTGCTTGATTTTACTCAAACAAGCATATCAATTATATTAAAAACTACCATATCTTTAAATGTAATTCTTGGTATTTTATTTTAAAATAGTTTTGATATTTAGATAAATTATCGTTATCTTCCTTACTGTGACTAACTTTCTTCTATTTTCTGTCTGTTCCAGGCCATAAATTAAATTTTACTAATATTTGAAGATCAGTACTGACCTTTGCATAGCCATTTTAAAGGTTCATGTTAATGTTAACATCTCGTTTGCTAGTATTTAGTTTAATATTATTTTGCTTCTGCACATAATTTTCAGTTAATACAACACAATTTGTATCTGACTCACTTCAACATGATATTAAAAAATAACTACAATGCCTGTGTCAGACTTCCTTTTAAAAAAAGATTTGATTGCAAACACAAACAAAAAGCTTTTCTTCCTTTGTACTCCTTTCTGATCTTCAAACGGGCTTCTATGAAAAGGACTTAACAATATTTCTATTTTAAGACATACTCACCTCTGTCATTGTAATGAAGGGAGGCAGAAAAATAGAAATTTTCTTATTACAATAATTAATTTCAGATTGCAATGCCACAGTACAGGTTTATGTTTATGTTATTATTGTACAGATAGGCAGGAGGAAAAATACTTTGAAGAAAAATGCACTTGTGATTATGAAAATGTTTGAACAATTTAAACTGTTGAGCAAGGAACAATATATAAAATTAAAGTTTTATAAGATTTTAATACATCATTGACTGTTTTTTTGCTCCCAGGGAGGAGTAAACAGGGACTAATTTTGTTTATAAGCAGAGTTCATTTCAGAAATGCTCCAGTAAGAGAGCCTTGTAAATAATGGAAACAAAACAAGTCATATTTAGTTCCTTAGCAAGACATACATTTAAACAGCAAGTTCCAGAAAAGTTGAATATTTCAAATCAAAATTGTTTTTGACAGTAAAGATCGAAGATTTTAACATGCTACTTCGAAAGAAAGAAGGAAGCTTTCTCTGGTGAACAGAGTTGAGTGGAGAGGTGTGTTTACCTACTGATTAATGGTTTAAACTAAAAGCTTATGTTCTCAATAATGTTTCTAGAAAAAAATGTTCAGTTGAATGTGACCCAGTATAATGGTGTCTTCCTGAATCTGCAGACAAGCAACCTGAAACAGCTGACAGCAGTCCAAGCCCAAATCCTGATTGTAGGTCATAACCTGATCTGCTAAACTACTCTTCAGGAGTTCTAGGGCTGCTCAGATACCATGCTGATGAATGAGATATAAGACATTCTAAAGAGTGGAAACCTCATCTCCCGCTGCCAGCATGTGTGTCCCATTATATGAAAGGATGGGGAAGAAAACAGCAAAGGAATCAGTTGGACAAGGTTCAATAGCCCAGGTCCCCCAATTCACATTGGGCAAATCTACATGAGACACTATGTTGCCATTGTGACAAGCTATGGCAATGTAGTATTGGCAGGCACAAACCGTAACACTGATGCTACATCACCAGAGCTCATCGTTACAGCAATGCAGCTTCTAAATATAATTTTGCACCACCAAGATTGCACAGTACTAGTGGGCACTGCTCAGTCATTTAGTACTTGCTAAAGTACTAAATGAACAGATAGGAGCATGTGTAGACACGCCCAGTGTGTACCAAGACACCCCCCTTCCCCACCAAACGGGTCTATGAAGTATATGTTCTCTGAATAGACCCCAAATCCTGCTCCATCCATACTCAACAAAACTGGATTAATCCTGCCACAAGAATGGGTAATCTTTGTCTTGGAAAAGATATCTGCTATCTGAAATCTTAAAGCCTTCAACCGCTTTTCCTTCCATCTGCACATCTATTGGGAAAGGCAGCAAGCAGGACAACTTCTAGCCAGGGATCTACTAGATCACAAGAAAATATGAAGAATAGAGAATACTGATACAGGCATGCCTCGTTTTACTGCGCTTCGCTTTATTGTGCTTTGCAGATATTGCGTTTTTTACAAATTGAAGGTTTGTGGCAACCCTGCGTCGAGCAAGTCTATCAGCGCCATTTTTCCAACAGCATTTTTTTAGCAATAAAGTATTTTTCAATTAAGGTATGTACATTGTTTTTTTAGACATAATGCTATTGCACACTTAATAGACTACAGTATAGTGTAAACATAACTTTATATGCACTGGGAAACCAACAAATTTGTGTGACTTGCTTTATTGCGATATTCGCTTTATTGCAGTGGTCTGGAACTGAACTCCGAGGTATGCCTGTATAAAAGTCACCAAAAGTCACTATAGCATGGAGATAGAGAAATAAATTTAAGAACTCACATGAATATTGAAGATAAAGAAATTGGCATTGTAAAGGACAAAAAGAAGAGGGACACAAATGCAAGGAAGTATGATGGATGGAGAAAAGAGTTACATGTTTAGTGATCAAAAACCTCTCATGGACACCTGCCTGACCTCCAGCCCATATCTATTCACTGCCTTTTTCTACTTCATTAACAATATTCTCTGGACAACTCTATGGAAAGGGAAGAGAAGTTTGCAATTTGTAATAGAAGACTTGTGGCAGCATTGATAATAATAAAACAGTTTTACATTGACATGCCTGGATAACTTACACTTAAAGGAACTAGTGATTCAGACAGCTCCTCAGCTTACAAATCTTGGAAAGACAGAAGTACTATTCAAATATTTTAAAAATTTAAAAAAGGGATGACCCAGCATACTATAAATTACTTAGCCTGATATCAGTCCCAGGTTAAACTATGGAACAGTTAATTTAGGACTCCATCAACAAAGAATTAGAAGCTAAACATTTGACTGATGACCTTGTTTCACGGAATGTAGGTTTTGTCTATCAAATTTATTTTTTGACAGAAATAGAGAATTCATTGATAAGGCAACTATACTATATAGCATGCTTGGATTTCTCCAGCACATTTAACTTAGTACTATAGAATATTCTGGTTTTAAAAATGGATTACCTGGCAGTAACTGGACACTTCAAATGGATTAACAACTAGTTCTCTGATAGATCTCAGAATAGCTGGTAATGGGAAAGATATCAATGAGCATGGCTGTTTCTAGTAGGGGCCTCCCAAGACAGGCTCTTGGTACAATGTTATTCTATACTTGATCAATATCTAGACAGTAATATAAGAACTCTGTTGCTAATGTCTGCAGATAATGCAAGGACTGGTGGGGTAGTAAATAACAAGTCAGTTAAGAATATGAAACAACAGTAAAATGGTCACAATTCAACAAAGTGCATTTTGATACAACAAATGCAAAGTAATATATCTTTGAACCCCAAAGCACAAGTTCTACCTAACCTGTCTTGGGAAGCAGTGATTCAGAGGAACTCCCAGGTCACTGTAAATAATGCAATCCTTGAATGTAAAAATAAAAGGGGGAAGGGCAGGGAAATATTATATAAAGGTGAAGAAGTGATTTTTGCCTCTGTACAACATGAGTAAGGCAGCTACCAGAATGCAGTGTACAGTTCAAGAAGGATGTGAAAATACTGCAAAATGGTCAAAGAAGGAACACAAAAATGATCCAGGGGGTGGAAAACAAGCTTTATAATATGAGGCTTAAGGAGCTCAACTTATTCAGCTTATCAAAGACGTGACTTGATCACTATGTATAGGCACTTACACATAGAAAAGATATCTGATAGTGAGGGGCTTTTCAACCTTGCTGACAAAGGCATAACAGAGCCAATGGCTGGAAGTCAAAATTAGATAAATTCAACCTTGAAATAAGGTTGAATAAGGTTTCCTGGCTGTGAGAGTAATTAAACAGTGGAATAGCTTACCACAGACTCGCCATTGCTTAGAGTCTTTAAAACAAGATTAGATATCTGTTTAAAAGATATACTTTAATCCAGCTTCTGATACAAGTCTACAGCTAAGACATGGGCAGAGAGTTGGACTAGCTGGCTGCAGTGGTCCTTGTTGGTCTCAGGACTTGTGAACTTAACAGTCATCCTGTTTATCCCTTTCTTGCTTAGCAGTAGGGAGAACAACATTTCCTGCAATTCCTTCAACATGCTCACAACACTTACAACCCTGTATTAGGATGATGACTATCATCAAATGTCCCTGGTTTAGGGTTTCAAAGGACTGGGGAATCAGAAAGTATTTTCCCCCTAATGTACAGATATCTAGTTGTAGTTTTTTTGCTTTGTTTTGTTTTTTGCCTTCTGAACCATCCAGAAATGGGACATCAGGGATTGGATGCTAAATAGGATGACACAGAGGTAGTTCAGAAATTCTTACTTCTAGGTGCTTGACTGGTGCACCTTGATCACATTCTCAGGATCATACCAATTGCTGTATTTATCCCACAGGTCAGAATGATAGGGACTTTGGGATTCGTTTTTTTCCATATTCCTCTGCAGCATTAGGGTTTGGTTCACCTGCTGAGATTGTCTAGGTATATTTAACCTAATAAGTCTCTGCCATTATAGGCACTTACACGTTACTGCCATTCTAGCGTCTCCTGTTCTCTGCCAGTGGCACAATTTAGTTTCTTAAGGCAGCATTTCTCAACCAGTGGGTCATGACCCAAAAGTGCATCGCAAGAATATTTGAAAGGGTCGCGAGCAGGTGCCCAGAAAAACCCAAGAAAGCATGGGTTTCCCCTTGCAGGCCCACAGTGTTCCAGCCTGCAACCAGCTGCTTGGGTTAAAGGAGACTGTGGGCATACATGCGTCTGCACAGGCAAATACACATGGCCAGCACAGAACGAGGCCGGGTCGTGGGAGCAGCCCCAGCCACTGGACACAGGTAAGTATGGGGAGGAGCAGGATGTCCAGGGGATTCGGTGAGGGGGAAGGGGGCAAGTATGTGTGCATATGTGTGCGCGCACTTGCCTGGTGGCGCTGGGGATGGTGGCCCGACACAGGGCTGCACCAGGGCAGGGAGAGCTAGGGGAGAAGACGCCTGGCCCTTCAGGGTGGGAAGGAGGCAGAGGCAGTCCTTTGCAGCAGGGAGCACTGTGCCTGGGCCGGCAGCACAGGGCCAGAGCCCATACATGCAGGGGCCTGCACTTGCTGCGGCCCAAATGGAATGGGGGCAGCTAGGGCCCTCCTCCAGCATGGCTGTTAGGCTAGGGGACTGTGGATCAGGATTGAGGGGCACCAGAATGGCCCTGGGGAGCAGGGGGCTGTGGCTTGGAATGAGGGGCACCAGCAGGGCTGGGGGGGGGGCTGTGGCATGGGGGTGAGGGGCACCAGCAGGGCTGTCAGGGGAAGAGAACAGTGTGTTGGACACCAGCAGGGCAGGGTGGTGTGGATTGGGACAAGCCATCAAACTTGGCAAATAGGTCCCGATATGAAAAAGGTTGAGAAGCACTGTCTTAAGGAACAAAACGCTAAAGTCTAACTGAAGTCACTGAGCTTAGGTATATCTAATTAAATCTTAGTGACTTGCAATATACAGGAAATATCACACACACACTATACAGAATATACAAACTATACAGACAGACAGACTAGGTCGGGGTGGCCAGCCTGCAAGCATGCATGCCATAAGTGGCACGGGTAGCCTCTCTAAGTGGCACATGATAGATCAGGGAGAGAGCAGGGACAACAGCTACACATCAGTCAAGGAGCAAAAAGTAGAGCAACAGATTAGGCAGGGAGCACTGGGCAAGAAGGCACAGCAGACAGTTGGGAATGAGGTTGAAGGGGAACAGAATGGCACTTGGGTGACAGGGAAGAGTTGGAAAGACTTATTTTCTGCATGCCTGTGAAAAAGGTTGGCCTCCACTGGATTAGATGTTCCAATACAATGGTTGTCAAACTTTTTTTTCCGTGAACCACTTGAAAATTGCTGAGGGTCTCGGCAGACCACTTGATAAACTTTTTTGTTCTACAAATCAAAGCACACAACTCATATTTTAATATCAGTAATCTTACCTTTCTAATGCGATGGATTTGCCTGTGTTTTTAGCAAAGTTCTGGGAAGTCAAGTGTAATGTTTGTCAGCTTCAGCCTTAGGTCACCTTTCTGTGGACCACCTGAATAAAGCTTGTGGACCAGTGGTGGTCCACAGACCACAGTTTGAGAACCTCAGTTCTAACAGAACTTCCTAGTTTTAAACTCTATGAAACAAAAATAGTCAAATCTTAAAATGGATCATTGTAAAATAAAAAATAACTACTGTATTTACATGATTCCCAGATGAGATTTTATTTCCAATTTAACATGCTGGGAAAAGCCCCTCATCTTGGACTCAAGTATGAGGTGGGCGTGGAGGGCATTCGAGGCAAGCAGCTGCTGCAGCTCCAGCTCCAGCCCCAAGGCCACAGCTGTTACCTGCATCCACATCTGCCCCTGCAACATGTCCTTCCCTCAGCAGCCTTGCCCCGCCCACATGTGCTGCTTCTGAGACCCTGCAGCCTTGGGCCCCCACTTTTCCTTATCTCTACCCCACTGCTTCCACAGCCTCTGCCACCACTCCACTTACCCTTGCTACAGGACCAGCAGGCTCCATCCCATCCTAGCCCAGCTCTGTAGCAGATGTTCCAGCTCTGCACCACAATGGGCTGGACTGGGGCCCTGCTCCATGCCCCACGCTGCAGCATAGATAGAGCCTGCCAATGCTGGAGCAAGGTTAAGTGGAAGTTGGAGCAGGAGGGGGAAGAGGCTTTGGGGAACAGCTGAGATTCCAGGGGGCAGCAGTGCAGTTGGGAAATGGGACGGAAGGGGGAAAAGGACAGTTGGGGAAGGGGAGGTGGGAAAGGCAGAGGCAGACGTAAGGAAGGACTAAGTAGTGGGGACAGGTGGCAGGAGATGAGCTGCCTGTCTCCCACTGCCTCCACATCACTTGCCCCCTTACAGCCTCTCCCACCACCTGATCCCCACTGCCTGCTCCTGTGCCACTGCTGTCCCAGCTGCAATGGTGGTGGGGACTCATTAGTCATCCACTAATCAGATTCTATACATGAAAAATTATAACAAACATTTACATTTTCTATGTATAGAATCTCACTATTGGGGAGTTGTCTTAAATTCAAGGCTGTCTTGGATTTAGGTTAATAAGGTAAAAAAAGGATAAGCCTCATATATAGTCTTTCAGCAAGAAACGTCCTGCTGAGAAATTGTACTAGCTGAAAACAGAGCTAATTAGATATTTAACGTTAATAGTTAACTTTTGTTATTACCCCTAGGTCCCTTTCAGTCATGGTGGTAGTCAGTTTGGCGCCACTGAGCCTGTAAGTATGTTGAGGGCTGTCTGTTCCCAGATGGAGCACTTTACACGTTTCAGTGTTGAATTTCATCTGATTGTGATCTGCCCAACTTGCCAGCCTGTCTAGGTCTGCCTGTATCCGCAGCCTATCTTCAAGCATGACCACGCTCCCCCATAACTTGGTGTCATCTGTGAACTTGGCCAGTAAGCTCTTCACCCCCATATCCAAATCATTGATAAAGATGTTGAAAAACACTGGACCAAGCACCGACCCGAGGGACACCACTGGCCACATCTCGCCAGGACAACACAGACCTGTTCATTAGAACTCTCTGGGTCCTACTCTGCAGCCAACTTCCTACCCACCTGACTGTTAAGCAGTTATGACCGCAATCCTCCAATTTTCCTATGAGAACATCATGGGATACCAGATCAAAAGCCTAGGTATACAATGTTGACCTCCTTTCTTGTCCAGGTGGTAAGTTACCTGATCATAGAGTGAGATGAGATTGGTAAGACAATACCTGCCTGCGATGAAGCCATGCAGGCTGTCATTCAGAATTCTACTTTCTGCAAGTGTATTGCCCATAGACTCCTTGATTAATTTTTCCAGGATTTTCCCTGGGATAGAAGTTAGGCTAATTGGCCTATAGTTGCCTGGATCCACTCTCCTCCCTTTCTTGAAGATGGGCACAACATTGGCCCTCTTCCAGTCTTCAGGGACCTCCCACAAGTGCCATAAGTTTTGGAAGAGTTTCACGAGAGGTCCCTTGATGACTTTGGCCAGCTCCTTCAGCACTCTTGGATGAAGTTCACTTGGTCCTGCTGACTTATAAATGTCTAACTTTCCTAACTGATCATGTACCAGCTCGACGTCAACAGTAAGAAGGCAGTCATTCCCACCATGCCCATTCTGAGCCTTATATAACATGATTTTCCCTTTAGTCCAGTGAAATACCAAAGCAAAGTAGTTATTCACAAATTAAGTTTTCTCCTGTGCGTCAGTAACCAGTTGTCCTGAGTTGTTAAGCAATGGTCCCATGGTTCCATTTGTTTTCCTCCTGTTCCCTACATATCTAAAGAAGGACTTCTTATTGTCCTTGATTTCTGCATCTAGTTTAAACTCAATCTTCACCTTAGCCTTTCTAATCTACTCCCTACAAGTGTGGGCTGTTGTTGTATAGTCCTTCTTGGGGACTGTCCCAAGCTTCCATTGTTTGTCTGCCTCTTTCTTCCTTTTCAAGGGGACCATGATAAGCTAGAGGGCTTACCAGCCCTTCTGCTACCTTTCCTCTGCATGGGAATGGACTTCTTTTGGGCTCTGCGGATCATGTCCTTGAGGAACAACCACTCTTCATGCACTCCTTTCACCTTCAGTCCCTGGTCTCTCAGCACTTCCCCTACTATTGGCCTGAGCCTGTTGAAATTCGCTTTTTTTGAAGTCCAAAACTTCAACCCTACTAGCTGATTTGCCTGCCTTGCAATGGAGACTGAACATGATGGCTTCATGGTCACTGTTGCTCAGGCTACCCTCTATATTCACGTCACTCACCAAATCATCTCCTTTGGCCAAGACCAAGTTTAGGAGAGCATTACCTCTGGTTGGCCTGTGCACTTCCTGAGTCAGGTAGAGCTCTCTGATACAGGTCAGGAAGCAACACGACCAAGCCAACTTAGCCAAGTATTCCTCCAAAGAGATGTCTGGGTAATTGAAGTCACCCATGACGATCATGTTCCATGCACGTGTGGCCTCCACCAGTTCTTGAGAGAATTCCACATTGAGCTACTCCCCCTAGTTTCGTGGTCTGTAGTATACACCTACAGTTAGGTCTTTCTCGCCGTGCCTGTCCCCACCCCCTCCCCACTGTAGTTTGACCCAGAGGATTTTGAGTCGCTCTTCTTTGGAGCCGATGTCAACCTCCAAGGAGGTGTACTGCTCCTTCACATAGAGAGCTACACCTCCATCTTCCTTCCCTACTCGGTTGCTTCTGTGTAAGGTGTAGCCCTCTATGGCTACATTCCAATCATGTGAGAAGTCCCACCAGGTCTCCATGATCCCTACTAGATTGGAATGCCCAGCATTCCTAGATCTTACAGCTGTACCTCCAGAAATGTAATATATCTCATCCAATGCACCAAATGCCCTGATTGATAATATGTAGGAGAGACCAAACAACAACTGAGCACCAGAATGAGCCCACACCAGAAACCTTATCAGAGACAAGAATACCCAATAACCTGTGGGAGCACATTTCTCACAAGAAAACCACTCTCTCTCCAATCTCTCAGTGCTAATCCTGAAAGGGAATTTACAAAACACTTTTCACAGATGAGCCTATGAACTTCAGTTTATCAACTTATTGGATACAAAAAATCATGGACTAAATATAGACATTGAATATAAGGCACGTTATAACCTGTGGGAGTCGGACAGGGGAGTCGGACAACAACTTGTACCTCTTCAATATTTACCAGCTATGTTAATTCCCCTTCCCTATCCCCACCCCACTAACCTGTCTCTCACCCACTGACTCCCCAGTTTACATCTTCACTGACTGTCTTTCTTGCATGCATACCAGCCTCTGGCTTTTTTACTATTCATTTCATCCCAGAAGAGCACACACCAACTGCAGATGTTTCCTCAGCCTGAAGAAGGGTGTTCGTGCCTAAAAGCTTGCAAAGAAGAATTCTTTCCAACTGTTTGAGTTTGTCTAATAAAAGACATAGATTTATCCAAGAAACTTTGTCTGCCAATACGGTACAGATGCTTATCTACAAGATATTTGTCTGTTTAAAACTAATAGCCTGTTTTACATGTAAAATGTAAATATATGCAACTCTTAGATTTTACATAACAGTTATAGTTTACTTATTTGAATCATTTCACTTTCTTTGATTCACCTTAACATCATCCTCATTTTTATCTTCTAAATTCCAAGAACAACAGTGGATAAAGCTATACAAACTAAAGTAAAACATTGTGTAATTCTGGACAGCATAAAGTTATTTTTTTTTAGTAAAAATAAGTAGAGGAGAGCTAAGTAAACTGGATGGACTCCAAGAACCTCAGACAAATGAGACAACTTCTTGGTACAGAAGAACCCTCTAATGGCTGGCTACTGAGTGGTCTGGAAAACAGCATGGCAGCAGCACTAGCAGGAGATAGTGAACAGCCACTCTGCAAGGCAAAAAGAAATTCTACAACACTGTGGGTGTATCTAACACAAGACGTTAAGTGCACAGGTCTACATGTGTGCGTGCTTACTGTGCAGTAAAACCCCCTAATTGCAAGTAAATTTGATACCCTACCCCCCCAACCAGCCCACCCACACTCCCCTGGCCCCAGGTTCCCCCCCATAGCATGCAGGGAGGTGGGAGACAGTGTAAAACTTGATTGAGCAGCTTGTGCCTCCACAGCTAGGCAGCTATGGGCCTCTCACATGCTGAGGAACATGTCAATGTTGGCAGCGATGTTCCCGTTGGCAGCAGGGATGTATAGTGCAGCCATAGGTGCCCTCCAGGTGGCAGTGGAGGTTGCAGGTCAGCTTGGGCTTGCCCCCCACAATGCTGTTGAAGACCAGGTTCGCATGTCAGGTGTGCAGGAGCACTGGGGGGTACCATGACCACCAGCAGCAGCAGAGCGTAGTGGGTCGTGCACCCCTCGGTCTGCTCAAACAGCTCTTCATGCACTGCCCAATGCATGTGCAGGAGGGGCACACTCAGGGTACAGTGGCGGCTCAGGGCAGGGGTTCTCGCCAGAGAATACTCCTGCGGGAAGGGCAGGTGTGCAGGCAGCTCCTTGTCTCAGTCGTCTGGGAGCCACACATCCCCTGAGCCCAGCCTCCATGGGCTGGGCAGCAGTACAGGACACAGGCTGGCCTGCAGGGGCAGGGCAATGGGATCTGGAGCCACAGCAGCAGGTGCTGCCAGGAGCTTGACCTGTCCTGCCCTGGGAACAGGGTGGGGGAGGCAGGTTGTCTGTAGCCAGCACCCAGAGGCCCATTGGCTCCAGGGGAGCAAGCAGGGATGGGGGGCTCAGCCAGTGGATGCCTGGGCCTGCCCACCCAACCCATGGTCCTTGGGAACCTGTGCATGCTTGCCCCTGGTCTGAGGCTAGGCAGCACACAGCCCCTGGTACAAACCATCTTATCTCTGAAATGTTGCAAATTCACTCAAACAGCTTCTTTCTCATGGCTCTACAGGGCCTGCAGCTGCATGCGAGGGAGAGGTCGCACTTGGCTGTTGGGACACAGCCTCAGGGTTGCCATCGCCCACAGCTAGGGCCCTGTGGCTGTGCTGGCTCTGCCAGAGGAGGACCCTGTACAGGACCCTCCTCCTGGACCACTTTATCATGGCACTGGAGAACCACTGGCAAACACTCAGGCTTGGAAGATGGAGGATGTTGCCTGCGAGGTGATATAAAGATGGATTAGCTTGATTAATTGAGTGGGTCATAAGAATAAGTACAAGTAGTTCAGAAGTTTATAAGTTCATAAGTTCAAGTATTTTAATATCTGTCTAACAAATTGTTTCGTGAGCAGTTTGACTTATGCATGAATAACTAATGCTAAATACAATTTTAGGAAACATAAGTACTAATATAGAAAGAAAACTATTCCGGAGTTGGCTTGACCCAACTGGAAAGAGGAAGACGCCGAGATCGGCTTGACCCAACTGGAAAGAAGAAAATGCCCTTGTGATGATTCCCATCGCAAGAGATAATTATAACTAACAGAAAAAAAATTATGTTATGACTAATCTCATTGTGCACGCAACTAAACATATGTAGAAGGAACCATATAAATATGAAAGTTAAAAATTCCTCTGAGTAGCTCTTAGTCCTTAAGACGGGAGTCTACCCTTCTGCAGAAGCAATAAATTTTCTACTAGCAATCTTGTGTCTCTTGACTCATATTATCACGGCTAGTGCCCACGACGCAAGACCAAGCTGTCCTTTCCTGTCTGAGCAGCTAACTCGAGTTTTGCTAACAGAGGACACATGGGCCTGGGCAGGCTGAGTTCTGGGCACAGCTCCTGGCGACCTGCTGCAGGGGGAGCTGCCTGTATCAGGGGAGCATTGGCTGCTGTTACCCTTGAGCAAGCCCCCCACCTGCTGCACTTGTCAAACCGTAAGCACCCACAGGGGAATGGCCTGCCATCAGACATTCAGTTTCTCCTAGGAGAATCACTGCTCTCTCAGGAGTAACCATATGTGTACAGGTATTCAGGCTTTTTCTTGCAGGGTAAAAATGGACACTCTAAGACAAAAATAACCTGGGAACAAGTTAAATCACTCCCAGGACAGTTTCTCATGGGAAAGTGAATATTTATATATGCTGCAGCTTCTCTCCAAAGAGAACATGGTCCTTCAATACCCCACTCCTCCACCCATCCCAGGGTGACAGTGTGTCACTTGCCAGACTGTGCTGCTTCAGCAAGAAACAGATCACCACCCCCTTTCACAACCCCTATATTGTGGTGCACAGAAACAAAGGCTGACCATTGGTAGCCTAGGTCAGCCAATTGGTTAAAGTGGGCCTGGCAGGGGTCCAGGTAGCCAATAAAGGGCTGCATAAGCCAGGGGAGGAGTAGATAGGCGGGGTCTACAGTGAGGAGAGGCAGGACCACCACAGCACCCAGCTGCAGGTCCGGCATCCCCAGTGCAAAGCACCCACTTTCCACCAGGCCTGGCAGGGCAGAGTTCTGGAAGATGCAGGCATTGTGGGCACTGCCCACCCAGCAGTGAGTGTGGTGCTGGGGGTGGGCAGGGAACTTGTGTGGGACCTTCACACACGAGTACCTTCATGTGCATGAAGGCCCTGTGATGGTTCACAATGGCCTTGAGCATCATGGAGTGAAAGCCCCTCCAACTGTAGTAAAGCTAGTCTCCATGGGATGGGCAGGTGATGGGATTGTGGGTCCCATCCAGGGCCCTGATGCACTGGGGGAATCCCAGAGCACGGAGTCCCACCACCACCACGGGGTCATGCATGTGGAGCATGGTGTCTTCCAGCACGTCCTGGAGGGTGCCACACACCTCCAGAAAGGCCTCCTCAGCAGTGGCCTTGCCCATGCCAAACAGGTGGCTGACATACCACAGGCTGGTGGGCATTGCCAGCTTGATCAGAGCGAGGGTCAGGCAGGTGCAGCTGTCTCTACCCATGGATATGTTAGTGTTCTGACACTCCAGGTGTGGCCTGAGCTGCTCCATTAGCTCTTGGAAGGCTTAGGTCATACAGAAGGCCTCCAGCCACTGCTCATCATCCCAGGTGTGCTGGTTGACGTGTTGCCACCAGTCCTCGCTGATCCAGTGGGCCCAGAGGTGGTGGGGCTGGAGACTCAGGATGGCAACGGCCACCCCAGAGGCGGCATCCTGGAACCCATCGTCAGCATCCCTACTGGGGACCAGCCAGGCAGATGGGGTCAGGGCAGCAACTATGCAGCAGCAGTCCTGGGACGGCACATGTCAGCCTGGTAGGTGGTCACTGCATGCTGGGGAGCTAAGAGGGGTGAGATAGCCATGGGCCAGGCAGCGGTCAGCATGGCGGGCCTGCACAGCAGCCATAAGATCAGGGTGCTGGTTGTTGGTGCCAGAGGCAGGGGCTGGAGTAGCAATAGCGCAGGGAGGCAGAGGTGGTGAGGAGAGCACTGTCATGTGCTGTCCCTACTCTGGGCATGCTGCTTCTGGCCAAAGAGAGCAGCAAGTGGGGCTGCCTTTTGAAGAGGGCTGCCGGCTGCTGGCAGCTGCTGCCAGAACCTGGAGCTCCCCCTGGTGGTGGTAGGGGCCCATTGCAGGGCCACAGGAAGTGGGAGCAGATTGGCAGCAAATCTGCACCCACTTCCCTGCACATGTAGACACCTGCCCAGCACCATTTACTCACGAGTAAACTAGAGATGCAGCAAAATAGACACATAGATGTGCCCTGTGTTGAATGCAGGGAAAGAAAAAAGCATGTGAGTATACATGTATTCACCATGCAGAAAGCATAAGATAAATTAAATGTATATTTGAATATGCCAGATACTTAATTAGATTTGATTTTTCACTTTTAAGTAGCTCCTCTAGGGTTTAAAATATAATTTTATGATTTCACAAAGTCCAAATCATTCTTTAACGGTAACAGGAAGGCTGATGCAAATTTAGAAAGGTCCTGCTGCTGGTTTTTACATATTATGCAAAAGTGAGTTTAATCAGACATTTACATGTACTTTTTAATTGTTTTATGACATTACAGTGAATTTTTACAAAATGTTATTCTGATGTTGCACACAAGAACCTGTAGGTAAAATAACTTCCTATATGCTAAGTCCAAGGCTTTTAATTTACCCCAGAAATTGCCTAGAGGCTATACTTCAGATACTGTGAATATAAAATGATTATGAAGGCTGTACAATTATACGTAATGCCTTGTCATATATTTTCTCTCATTCTACAGCTTTTACTTATTTTGGTTAAAAAAATAACTGGCATTAATATTTTGAAATTTACTAAAACTGCTGCATTATTTTATCTCAGTATTAGATTCTGTTTGACACAGTATTTTGTTATTAACTTAAGTATCTCAGTGTTCACATAAAGGCAGTGGCAGATAGAGCAGTTAATAGCATGAAAGTAATGAGGCTAACCGATCAACTTGCTTCTCACCATCACTCTTCAAATCTCTTTGGGCTAAATTTTCAGCCATTGTGTAGGGAATTAGCCATAGAAATCCCATTAACGTTAATGAGTGTTCCTGTGCTCTGTGCTGAAGATTTACCCCTGTATCTCTAAAATAAATATGTGCAAAGGCCCAAATTCTTTTTACAGAGCCTGAAGAAATTAAGGTCTCTATTCTCAAATAATTGACTTATGCACATGTATCTTTCCCCCCATGGTTCTTATACCTATCAGAATGGATGTAATGTCTGCATTATGCTCATTCAAAACATTATCCAAACTGTATATGTTTACCAACACAGAGATGGATTTTGAGTTAACTACATATTTTACAAAAATAATACATATAAAACAAGATAATTCTTTTCTCAAATTACAAGTCATGTTGTGTGGAGACTGAAGGTATGGACGTATGTTCCTTTGCAGGGCTTCAAATCCTGCTCCAGTGGGAAGTGCTTCAAATGCAGAGCACTTTAGTATCATGCTGACATATGGGTCCATCACATCTGAATTGCTTCAAACAGTCTTGAGTCTGTATAACAGTGCTCTGCAGCTACGGGATTGGAGATCGGGGATCCCAGCATGCCCTTTGGGCCCATATCTATGGAGGCTCCTGAGGCCTGCTAAGTGCAGAAAGAGCCTGTTGATGGTTTGCCCCCACCCAACCTCTCCCTCTGACTTGTGAAGACTTATACATGTTACCTGGTTGTCAGGAAGGAATTACCAGCTGAGCAACTATTGCATGACCATTGAGTATACCTTTGGGTTACTCAAGATATGATGGATGGTATTGGGGGTGTGCCTGGATGCTACCAAGTACCAAACCTGGATGATTATCTTAGCCTGAATCCAACACAACATCTGTGAAGCCATGGAGGAAGCCTTTCCAGAGGACTGGGCAGGGTAAGCTGCTAGACATGAAGGCAGCAGTTACAAGAAGGTTGTTTAGCACTTTGATGAGACAGGAGCACGATTTGGCAGCTACAACTGTGACTGAGCAGCCCTCTTCAGGATCCACTCTGCTCACCCCACAGAGGGGGCTAGAAAAGGTGCCCTCAACACAGCCTGCAATACAATATTCTGTATTTCTTCACAACTGGATAAACATGTCCAGTGGGATCACCTTTACTATGGTAGAAAAAAACACTAAAGATGCACCATTACTTTCAGGACCCAGAACATGAGGATCCTTATGCACCACCCTACTAGTGAACGCCCAGAACGCTGCACTGCAATCGTGGCCTGAGAACTCAGGTGGCACAACGTCGATGTAGCTGCACTGAGTGAGACCTGGCAAGCAGGAGATGGGCAGCTCAAAGACCATGGAGGTCGCTATACCTTTTTCTGGACAGGTAAATAAGAAGGAAAATGCTAACTTCACAGAGTTGGTTTTGCCATTAAGAATGAACTTATAAACCAACTTAATGAACTCCCTATCAGAATTAATGAGTGTCTGATGACTTGGCATCTTAAACTGGCGAGGAGCCAATATGCCACTGTCATCAGCATGTATGTCCCAACTCTTGATGCCACCGATGAAACCAAGAAGGAATTCTACACCAACCTTGACCAGGTCCTTTCTGATTTTCCAGAGGGAAACAAACTTATTCTTCTTGTTAATTTCAATGCTGCCAGAGTTGGAAGGGACTCTAACCTCTGGAATGGAACCACAGGCAAGGAGGGAATAGGAAAGATCAACTCCAGTGGCATCCTCCTCTTGACCAAATGCGCAGAACATGAACCCACCATCACCGACACCCTGTTCCTCCAGAAAAACAGGTACGAGATATCATGGCAACACCCATGATCTAAGCATTGGCACCTATTTGACTATGTCATTATCTGTGCTCAGGATCAAAAAGATGCCCACTTCATCAGAGCTATGCTAGGAGCTAATGATTTGCTGGATTGATCACTGATTCATCCACTCAGTTATTCCCAAACTATGGTTGCTGCAAAAGCAATGCACTGATGAAAGATCAATGTTGAAGGACTCAAGGACCCAAGCAAGCAAGTCGTCTTCCACTAGGGCCTCAATGAAAAACTGGTGAATTCCAATCAACAATGGGAGAATGTCAGCAGCATGTAGGGTGCCCTTAGGGTCACCATCATCAGCACCCGTGAAGATATCCTTGGGGAGTTTATACATGTGCTCCAGGAATGAGGGTGGGCACTTTATATAGAGTGGCTGTGACAGCTGGTCTAATTAAAGAGCTCAGTGTCTTATGTATCAGTGTCCCCATGCTGAAAAATGGTGGCGGGGGTGCTTTAACTTGATCATTGCAAGAACCCTTCTAAACCATCTCCTTCCACTTGCTAAAGAGCTCCTCCCAGAATCTCAGAGTGGGTTTAAGGCATCAAGAAACACAACCAACATGATAGTCACAGCTCACCAACTGCAGAAGAAATGTCAGAAAGAACAGAAGCCTCTCTACAAGGCCTTCTTAGACCTCACAAAAGCTTTTGATTCTGTCAGCTAAGGTGTATTGTAGAGGATCTTTCTGAAATATGGATGCCCACTGAAATTTGTCAACATTCTCTGCCTGCTCCATGATGGTATGCAAAAATTACTGGTTATCAGTAATGGATCTATAACAAATCCCTTTGGGTGCGTCCACACGTGCAAGCATGTGGACTTGCAGCAGCTCAAACAGAAGTGGTACAAATCTGAGCCTGGCTTTTTGCCTCAGAGCACATGCTCTGACATGCACCTTGTTGTGGAGCAAATTGTGCCACTTGAGGCAAAATAACCCTGCCTGGCTCCTCCCGGATCTTCAGCCAGGGGGACCTAGAGCCTTGGGTCAGCACCTGTTCTGTCCCCAGCAGTATAAAAAGCTACCCTGTCCTGGCCCCAGCAGTATAAAAAGCCGCCCTGACAAGTAGCTACTCGCTCCCAGGAGCTTCTGGGGCCCAGCCAAGTGGTACCTGGGGACACTACCCCTTGTGCCAGCTGGAGTGCTGAAGCAGCCCTGAGAGTTCCCTGCACCCTCTACCCACTGCAGCAGTCTGGCAGTGGGGGCTGCTGCCTGGCTGTGACCTGCTGTGCACCTGCCAGACTTGGATGGTGACTGCAGAGCCAATAGAGGCATCTGTCCCTGTGGGCCAGCTGCCAGTAAATTGCGGTTGCAGGGTTGGCCTTTGTGCAGCTCTACTGCCATGTATGCCCCTGCCCGGCCATCTGGGCAGCTATCACCTGGAGGATGTTCTGGGTGTGGTGGCCTGCTTTGAACTGTCAAAGCATGTCCTCCTGGCCCCATTTGGCCAGGTCAGCCACAGCCAAATGGGTCCAAGGTGCCAGCTCTGAGCAGACAGGGTCCTGCCACTGGCCTCCCTAGCAGGAATTCTGGTATTCCCTATTGGAAAACTGAAAAATCCCTGATAAAAAAATCCCAAAGTCACACTGTAAAGTACCCCCAAATCCATGTTCTTCCACAAGTAAAACAAAAGACCACTATAAAGAGAGAGCGAGAGACAGACAGCAATCAGTTGGACAATGTTTTTTGATATATCTACAGTGTTAAAGCAAGTCTGTTATCATAATAATAAAGTGAACTCTAAATACAGGTTTCATAAATTCATGAATACATATTTTGCTGCCCTCCCACAGGGCGATGGCCCCCACACAAGGGCTACAGTCCCCCAACAGGGGGTTCGGTGCTTACACCAGGGGTTCAGCCCCCACACAAGGGGTTCAGCCCCCCCCCAACAGAGTGTTCGTCCTCCACACAAGGAGTACAGCCCCCCATCAGGGGGGGCCAAATGGCCCCTGCAGAGACTACCACCCCCCCCGCAAGGCCCCCATGCCTCCTGGCAGAGCCCTCCCAGGCAGCACAGGACAGTGGAGGGGAAGGAGAGCCTGGGCTGGGGCCACTGGGGCTGTCACCCTGCCCTGCACTGTGTGAGTGGGGCCCCAGGCAGATGCATGGCAGTTTGAGCTGCTGGGAAGTGCCGGGTTTTGGTTTTTTTTTTTAAAAGTATGGGATGGGGGGCAGCGATGGGGGCAGTTTGGGGGGATGGGGCCAGTCCCGGCAGGGTTCGGGCAGTTCGGGGGGTTCACCGGAGTTTCTGTAGAGACTGGTTCTAGGAGCACTGGCAGGGCACGCAGCAGGGTGGGGAGCTGCAGTGTTAACAGCATGGTCCAGAGCCAGGGCAGAGCCTCAATCTGCAACCTTCATCCTCCAGGCAGGAGCAGGCAGGCATCAGGTTGTGGCTCTGCCCCAGCTACTTGCATCAGTGACAGTGTGGTCCAGAGCCATTTTGCCCACCTCTGGATTAGAACAAGGTCTCTAGCTGTTGCCAAAGATACTGAGCACCACCAGGACTACATTACTAAATGACTGTACAGTAACCACCGCAAAACAGGCCATAGTAAACTAATTAATTCCACTGTAGGCTAGTACTGCCCGACACAAGTACTATCCTATGGCAAAGTTATTTAGTGAGCCACAATGCATGTGTAGATGGTGACCAGGGCTGGCAGGGGCATGAGGGTGCTACAGTGCAGGAACTGCCTCCTGGCTAGTTCTACTCTTGTTCCCCAGCCAACCCCTCTGCAGCACATTCCGCTGGGGTAGAACAACTCCCATACACCTTTCAGTGGAAGACCACCACTCATGAAATTCATTTTAGTCTGATGTAAACCCTCAACATATTTGTAAGAAAGAGACTGAATTGTATATGCCTGTGCATATGCTAAAGCAAGTACTAATTAACTGTGCAGTAAAAACTGCATGGTCAGGGGTATGTATAGAGATGCCCCATTCTGCTGCTCCTAGTGCAAAGGCAGACTGGGGGGCATATGTTGTGCATTCAGCCTACCAGGGCAGTCACAGTGGCTTCCCATAATGCTTTATTAAACCATTTTAAATAGTTTTCACAGCAGTTCCTATCACTGCGTGGTGATATATTAAATTTGTATATGCACCAGAATATACAGTCTTGCAAATATGCTGAGAGCTTTCATCAGATTAGAGTGAATCTCATGAGTGGTAGCCTTCTACTGAACCATGTACCTTGCAAGTGGCCCTCAAAGTCTGAGTTGTGCCACTCTGTCTTAATAGTATTGAGAAATCTCTTAGGTGCCTGGCAGGTACGTCTTACAGATGTAATTGGGGTTAAATGGATAGATTCAGGGTCAGGAAGGAATCCCTCCTTGTCAGATTGGCAGGCATTGGATGCATCTACACATGCTATTAATGCACCAGAATAAACTCCAGTACAGCTCATGCCAGAGTTTATTGTTCCCAGGCAGAGCATTTACACCTGTGTTTGGTACCAGAGCATGTTGAGCTGGCATTGCACAGCCTTGCCTGGAAAGGGGCCCATGGGGTCAGCCTGCCAAGCCAGAGTTGCTCCACCCCTGCTCAATGTGCTGCAGAGAGGCTGTCTGGGGCATGAGACTGGAACTAGCCAGCAGACAGCTCCTGTACTGTAGCACCCTCATGCCACAGCTAGCCCTGGTCACTATCTACACATGCACTGCAGTGCACTAAATAACTCCACCATAGGATAGTAGTTGTTTCGGGCAGTACTATCCTACAGTGGAGTTAATTAGTTTACTACAACCTAATAGAGCCGCACACATAGGAGTATGCCTCCTAGCTAAAAGGGAGGCGTACACCCAGGGGAAAAGAGGGGACATCACCAGGGATGACTATACTGCAGTTACTTGGGGATGTAGGGGGGCAGTCAGGAAGGCCAACGCAGAGATGGAACTGGGGACCAGCTTCCCGGATTAAGGACAATAAGAAGTCCTTCTTTAAATACATAGGGGGTAAAAAGAAGGTTCTGGGTAATGTGGGACCCCTGCAGGACACGTTAGGAAATTTGGTCATCACACCAGACGATAAAGCCAACATATTTAACGATTTCTTTGCCTCCATCTTCCTAAGCAGGGACCGGAACAGCCACCCCCTGCTGGGCCCCCCTGAGGCCCCAGGAGAGGCACACCTAGGCCAAGGGTTAGTGAGGAACTAGTTAGGGAGCTTCTGGAGGGATTGGATGTATTAAAGTCAGCCGGTCCAGACGATATCCACCCTAGAGTACTAAAGGAATTGGCTGAGATCATTGCAGGACCCCTGATGCTGCTTTACGAGCACTCATGGTGATCTGGTGTGGTTCCAGAGGACTGGAAGAGGGCCACTGTGGTTCCCATCTTCAAAAAGGGGAAGAAGGAGGACCCGAGAAACTATAGGCCAGTTAGTCTTACTTCAATCCTAGGCAAGCTGTTCGAGAAAATTATGCTGGCATACATCCATGAGGGGCCAGCAGGGGATTTCATGCTTAGGGGCAACCAACACGGGTTCATCAGTGGCAGGTCCTGTCAAAGCAACCTGGTGGCCTTCTATGATCAGATCACCAAATCCTTAGATGCAGGGATAGCAGTGGACATAGTCTTCCTGGACTTTCGGAAGGCCTTTGACACCGTCTCTCACCCTGTTCTCATTAAGAAACTGGGGGACTGTGGTGTCGACACCCACACAGTCAATTGGGTTGCCAACTGGCTGGAGGGCCGCACCCAGAGAATGGTGGTGGATGGGTCATTTTCATCCTGGAGGGATGTGGGCAGTGGGGTTCCGCAGGGCTCTGTCCTCGGGCCTGCACTGTTCAACATCTTCATCAGCAACTTGGACGAGGGGGTAAAAAGCACCCTGTTCAAATTTGCTGATGACACTAAGATGTAGGGGGATGTGGGCACTCTAGGACGGAGCAATAGGCTACAGCCGGACTTAGACAGGTTACAAGGGTGGGTGGATGAGAACAGGATGGGATTCAACACTGACAAGTGCAAAGTAATGCACCTGGGGAGGAACAACTGGCACCGCACCTACAGGTTGGGGAATTCCCTTCTTGTCAGTACAGAGGCGGAAAAGGGTCTTGGAGTCATCATCGACTCCAAGATGAACATGGGTTGGCAGTGTGGGGAAGCAGTCAGGAAGGCCAACCGTACCTTGTCATGCACCCACAGATGCATCCCGAGCAGGTCCAAGGAGGTGATCTTCCCCCTCTATGCGGCACTGGTCAGGCTGCAGCTGGAGTACTGCGTCCAGTTCTGGGCGCTGCACTTCAAAAGGGATGTGGACAACACTGAGAGGGTCCAGAGGTGGGCCACTTGTATGATCAGGGGGCAGCAGAGCAGGCCCTATGAGGAGAGGCTACGGGACCTGAACCTGTTCAGCCTCCACAAGAGAAGGCTGAGGGGGGATCTAGTGGCCTGTTACAAACTAGTCAGAGGGGATCAGCAGGCACTGGGGAAGTCCCTGTTCCCCCAAGCACTGCCAGGAGTGACCAGGAATAATGGTCACAAGCTGGCAGAGGGTAGATTTAGGCTAGATATCAGGAGGCGCTACTTCACAGTCAGGGCAGCTAGGGTCTGGAACCAACTTCCAAGAGAAGTGGTGCTGGCTCCTACCTTGGGGGTTTTTAAGAGGAGGTCAGATGAACACCTTGCTGGGGTTGTTTGACCCCAGTACTCTTTCCTGTCATGGCAGGGGGTCGGACTAGACGATCTACTCAGGTCCCTTCCGACCCTAGAAACTATGAAATGTAGATGGTAACACTTTACTGCTGAGCTAATTAGTCAACTCTGCAGTAAAGTGCACATGTAGATGAGCCCACCATTAGCTCCCTATGCCATCTTTTGTAGATCCAAAGGAAATGAGGCACAGTCCATTTCCTAGGATCATGAGGGTACATCTCATCCAATAAACTCCTTGCCATTGCAGGGGGCTAAGTTATCAATGGTACTACTTCATAGATTTCATAGACATTAGGGCTGGAAAGGACATCCTCACAAGATCACCAGGTCCAGCACCCTACCCAAGGGGCAGGAAGTCAGCTGGGGTCAAATGACCCCAGGAAGATAAGCATTCAAATGCTACTTGAATGCTTGCACCACTTCTGGGGGGAGTCTGTTTCAGACTCTGGAGACTTGGAAAGTAAAGAAGTTTTTCCTTACGTCCAGTCTAAAATGGTCTTTGAGCAGTTTGTGACCATTGGACCTGGTCATTCCTAACAGACATTCTGATGAACACCACTGATGTACTTATAGGCTGCTACCAAGTCCCCTCTGAGCCTATACTTTTCCAAGCTGAAGAATCCCATGTCTCTCAGCGTCTTCTCATGAGACCTGTTCTCTTGACCCCTGATCTCGCATGTGGCTCTTTTCTGGACTCCCTCAAGCTTCTCTACATCCTTTTTAAAGTGTAGAGCCCAGAACTGGATGCAGTACTCCAGCTGCGGGCTCACTACGGCTAAGTAAAGCGAGAGAATGACGTCTTGGGTCTTGTTTGAGATGCATCAGTAGATGCAAGTCAGGTTTTTATTTGCTTTCCCAGCTGTGGAATTGCATTGGTGGTTCATATTCATCATGTGGTCAATCAAGACCCCACTGCAAGTCTTTTTTCTGATGTAGTGCAGTGAGTGAAGCACTGCTAAGCCTATAGGTATGGTGTGGGTTCTTTCTCCCGAGATGGAGCACCTTGCATTTCTCTACATTGAAGGTCATCAGGTTTTCATCCTCCCACTTTGCAAGCCTATCTAAGTCAGCTTGAATCCTCAGCCTATCCTCCAGCGTAACCACGCTTCCCTAGTTTGGCGTCAGCTGCAAACTTAGCCAGTCTGCTTCTGACACTGAAACCAGAACATTAATAAATATATTAAAGAGTACTAGTCTGAGTACTGAACCTTGAGGGATGCCACTGGTCACCATGCACCACAATGACTTGGTTGCATTGACTAGCACTCCCTGGGTCCGACTACACAGCCAGTTCCCCCAGCCATCGGACTGTGAGGTTGTCATGGCTGCAGTTCCCCAGTTTTGCAACGAGGACATTGTGGAAAACCAAGTCAAAGGCTTTTTTAAAATCCAAGTATATCACATCAACCTCACTCCCCTTGTCCGGAAGCATTTTTTTCTTTTATGCATTTCCTATGGTACATTAATACCAAAAGATATCAAAGGTACCAAAACTATAAAGGTCTTAATTTTATGATAGGGTACTGGAGTGTGTTTTGAGGTTTGTGGCATGCAGGACAGATGAAGGGACAGAGGCAGGAACAAATCTGGGGGGTGTGGAAGGAAGAGGAGCATACTAATGCACTTGAACCCTCTTTGATTCCTTGTCCACCCAAAGTTTAAAATCAACTGCCTGGCAGTGGCAGCAGCATTTCTAGTCAGTGTTAAGGGAGTCAATTGATTTCATGGCCCATTACAATCTACCTGATTCCTTCTAAACTCTTCATTCCACAGGTGTCAATCACCCTTTCTCCTTTTTAATGGTCTTGATTTTCCACCAGTCAAGTTATCCTTTGTTCTGCAATTCTGATGTTCGTTAGCTGCTCCTGGTAATGAAGCTCCTATTTCACAGCCCTGCAGACTGTTTTTAACTCATTCAAATGAAGCTATTTTTGTTTTGCTTCAATCTTAAACTAAATAATAAAGCCCTAGGCCCCTAGCATATTAGTAAAGCTTTCAGTTTATTTTTAACTGGAAAAAAATACGTGTTTTTTTGTGTGACATGCATCTTACCATCTGCACTCCCCTTTTCAAAATTCTAGATCCATCCATGAACAGATATGTTGTTTTTATAGATCCTTAGCAGCTATTACATTGTTGCCTGTTTCCATTCTTGGCCCATCATCAAAAGTCCTATGAAACTAAAAAGCCAAATCCATCCACCTGTGTGACTGCAAATGCAAGTACATCATCCTGTTCATATTAACAGCTCTCATGTTCACATGTTCAAGACTTTGTCCTACAACCTGTCTACAGTAGTTTGAAAATGCAGCTGCTACACCAAAGAATTATATGGTAAATGATTTTCCACAAAATACTCAGACAGCAAAGCAAGCATCGTGGCACCTACTGAAACTCCTTTGGTTTTCTCTGGTAATAGATACCAGAAGATAAATTGTTGGCATTTGCTAATTTGACTCTCAACTGCAGAACCCCCATAGTTTCTGGTAGGTATCCCTAAATGTACTACAAGAAATCAGAATATTTATTTAAGGAAATATTTTCAGAATACAAGTTGTTAATTCAAACAAGTGCACTGATTATCAAAGAAAGTACCTTGAACCAACATGACAAAGTGGTGTGGCTACATTTCATGTTGATATTGTTAAATTGCTACACTTTGAGCAAGTACCCATAGAAACAAAGTTCTGTAAAGTTAGCTTCTGCTTCCCTACATCTGATATAGTGTCTTTCCCAACAGATCATCAAGAGCCTGGAGGGAGATGCCTCAATTCTCACACCATTTCAAATTACAGGAATTGTTTAAAGGAACGTTGCATGATGAGCCTTGCACAGGTTTCCTGCTCTACCTCCTTTCCAAGGGTTTCTTCATGAGAGGTGTTTATTAGTAACCATCCTCATCCCTTGTCAGGCTTCTTTCAGGATTGCAAAACACAGGCCTGTCAAATGTTCTATTGCACGATCACGCTAACACAAGTCATATTATTTAACAATATGTTTGTGTAATTAGGTGGGAGTGGTGCTTCGCAGAGCATTTACAGTACATGCAATAAGCAACCTCCTATGCAAGATACTTACCATGGAACAGCGCCATAAGTCTGAAAGGAAGAGGTAATTCAGGAATAGATGCCGACTCTTCATCTTGAATCCAGTTTTAGGGAGCATGTCTTAAATTTCCTCTTTTTTTTTCTTTAGAATTAGCAAAGTAAATACAGTTAAGAGAACTTCAAATCAAAATACTTTAACTGGTTTAACAAATTATCATACCATTTTCTTTTCTGAGATGTCCTGTGTTGCCCTATACATTAACATTACAAGATAAGAACAATCACAGTATTAATCAAGCTATATTGTATGTCTTCTAATTAAACTGCAAATTTAGCAAACACGAATTACCCTGAAGTTTTAAATGATTTTCTTCCTCACCAGCAACTTTACACAATTGCACCACCTAGTGTTTAAAAAATATATTTTAATAACAGTTACTAAAATGATTTACCCATTTCTCTCTCCCTTTTCAACCAACAATACAACTAAAATGTTACAAACATATTTATTTTCTTGAAAATCAGAGTCCTCAAACCTCTCCTTGCTAGTATGCATTCTTTTCTCTTACCACATTTTACTGCAAATTTATCCCAAGATGTCTGGTCTCATTTTTGTTGGGTTCTCAATCTTAATCCAGCTATTTAGTTTAAGGACCTGAATCAAAATTCTAGCTCCACTGAAGTCACTGAAGTCAATGGCAAAACTCTCAATTGATTCACAGGGCCATTATTTTGCCTCTGGTCTTTTTATTTGTGTTTAAAGTTAGGATACAAACAATAAAGTTATTTGTGTTTTAAGTTAGGATACAAACAATAAAACAGTAACAATAGATAACAGTAATTTAGAACCTGAATATCTAATAAAGGGAGATATATTATGATTGCAATTAGCAAACTGACCTAAAAAGTAGATTTTAATGAAGCAGTTAATTACAAACTATATTCTTCTATATTTATTTTCTATCTTTCTTGTGTGAGAATCAACAAAAAGTAAATTCCCATAGATCTGTATGTCTCCAAAAGCATGAATTAAAAAAGTTAGAGGTGGGCCTTATTGTATTAAAAAACATCATTAGATGCACAGACCTGATTAAATGTGTGCCCTACTTATTATAGAAAGGATTGGAAATACTGCCTTTGAATAAAGATTTCCTAACACTTTATATTATAAAAACTTTGTTTATGATTGGTTATACCTCTGGAACATCTCAATTGTTTGGGCTACAATTTCATAAAACAGATACCTACCTCTGGCTGAGTTTTTCTGGGGAAATTCCATCTAAAATGGTTTAACAGTTTCAAAAAATAAGGCAAGGGGAAAATACATGGTTTTGTTCATTTAAAACAAATTATAGTAACTCCTCTTTGAACAGAAACTTGAAATTTGGAAGAAGGTAAACTTTGTAGCCAGCATGGCACCCTTTGCTTTATCTGTGAAAAGTCACTCAAATATGATCACATTGCATGCGTTTGGAAAAGAAAAACCTAGTGTGCATAAATTGCAATTTTAGCAGCTAAAAACTACAGATTGCATCCGCAGTGACCATTACATTCTAGCTTCACACATCTGAACAGTTTTTGCCCTAGCAACGCAAAGGCTAAGTTAGACTACGTCACAATTGTCATGTGTCCCATTTGCCAAACTATACGCATTATATGCAGAGTGTATTGATCATTGCTCAAAGATTATACAGTTAAAATGACGCCGAAGTTTATTTTAACCCTTCACTTCTTAAATTAATGGGATTCAAACGTCACTGTACTCAGACTGAAAAGGTATATGGAAAACCTTAACTCCATTAAAAAAAAAAAGCTTTCTTATCACTGCATATACTGTTTTTATGAACAGAAAGAAAAAAATTGTTTATTTTGGCAATTATAGATACCTTAGGTTTGCAACTGAGGTGCTACTGTTGCTAGATGATGATAATACAGGCCTTATGGAGCACTATTCATCACTAGAGCTATTTGAGTTATACAAAGAAACTAAACTACATTATCTCCATTTTACAGATTGCAAAGATCACAGAGGTTATTTGCCCAGGAGACTGGTGGTAAAGCAAAGAGCACAATCCAGATCCCCCGAGTACCCAGTCCAGTGGTCTCTGCACAAGAGACACAGTGGCTAATCAATTCTTATGCACTTCTCCTATAACTTTCTTATACTGTAATGGAATGGGAGAATGGCTATGTTCTGAAGTGTTTGGAGCGTGGACTTGCATGTGGGATTAGAAAGAAACAATGAGATGCAGGTTATGTCCCCATAGTAGGGACGTAAATGGTTAAACAGTTGTTTAAAAGATCAGCTCAGTGATAACCAGTTGTAGCTTACCGGTTACTGTTTAGCCTGGGGCTGGGCACAGTCCAGGAGAGAAGTAGGGGGGGAGGGAGGCCCTGTGATGCCCCAGCAGGAACTGGATGGTGGCAAGGTAGGAGGAAGGGAGGAGCAGGGAGGAGAGGAGTGGTGACTAATATTTAATAGCTAGGCTACACAGAGGGAGAGAAGAGAGAGGAGTGAGGAGGAGGGAAGGGGTTGTCTGCTCATAGTGGGCCACTGGCTGTAGTAGGCAGGTAAAGCCCTTCACTGGCTGCTGCCTGCCTAGCAGGGCTGTGCTGCTTGCCTCTCTCTTCTCCCCCTCCCTCAATTCATCTTAGCCCAAGTTCTCACCTCCCCTGTCTTCAACCAGTGTTTCAGAGCTAGTGATACAGGCTTACTGGAAAACAGGTCTGGAAGAGACCTCACAAGGTCATCTAGTCCAGTCCCCTGCTCAAGGCAGGATCATCCCTGCCTAAGCCATCCCAGCCAAATGCCTTCTAAACTACTCTCAAAAATTTCCGGAGGTGGAGATGCCACAACTTCTCTAGGTAGTATGTTCCAATGTTTAACCATCTTCACAGTCAGAAAATTCCTTCTAATCCCCAATTTCAATTGTCTCTGCTGCAGCTTGAGGCTATTGCTCCTAGTCCTGTCCCCTACTGCCACAGAAAAGTATATCTCCATCCTCTTTATACTCATCGCTCAGCTATTTGAAGACTGTTATCAAATCCCCGTCAGTCTTCCCTTCTTCAGACTAAGTAATTCCAGTTCCTTCTGCCTCTCCTCATAAGTCTTGCTTTACAAGCCTTTTACTCTTTTTTTGTCATACTCTACCGGACTTTTTCCAATCTGTCTACATCCTTCTTGTTGTCTGAGGCCCAAAACTGGACACAGTCCTCCAAGTGAGGCCTCATCACTTCATTTACATTAACTTCAGGACTCCTAGAGATTTCAGCTCACGTCGGGGCCAGGGAGAAGACTTATTCACCCTCTTAGAGCAAGACCAAGACCAAGACCTTAGATGTGAAACTCCCTTATGAGAGGATACGGGGACAGGAGCTCAGATCCTGCAGGAAGAGTCTCTCTTTTTCCCCTTTCGCCCTCCCACCTCCTCCGCAACTACCCTCTGCCATAGATCCCAGCTCACATAGGACAGTGGGAGGAACTGGTCCCTGCAGATCAGACCATGGGGAGGGCAGAACGTAGGTCTAAGAAGAACCCCAGGCCTAAATCTCCTACGCCAATATCTTTTCTCCAGAACTGCATCCCTTCTACTCTCCCAACCCATGATTTGAGCCCCCTACAATCCTTCTACTCTTTCCTACCACTAATGATTATGTATTCACTTCCTTATAATCCCTCTATTCCTTGCTTCAGACTCAGCCACCTTTCCCCACTCTTCCCTCTGCTCCCAGGAAGCATTCATATGGGTAATTTATATTCTTTTCAAAAACAGTTTGAGCATGTTCTGAATTATCTGCTGTATTCAAATTACATTTCAACCTTGAAAGAGGCAGATTTTAGCAAAGTACCTACAGTCTGTTTCTCAAATTTCTGCCAAGAAAGGGATTCAAAATTATCCTGTCTGTACACAGCTGAGGTTTAATAGCCCCAGCCTGTCCCCTTGAGCCTGCCATGTCACATGAAAACTGGTTTGCTAGAATCCCTCCTAGCCAGTCTTTCTACACATATGCACTGCAATCCATTTCCAAAATGTTTTTCTCTTAAATCAGATTTTTAATAATATGTTCACAAAAGGAAGATAAGAGCCTATAAATACCAAGCAATTCGGACGACTTGAGGTCCCAGGGTTTATACCTCAGATGGGGGCAAAAAAACAGTAAAACATTACAAGGAAGAAATACTGTGGAGGAATTGGAAGGGAGGCAGGCTGTTTCAGAAATTGCTTGTTCCAACCCCAGGTTTGTATCACTGACACTGACTTCCCACGATGCACACCAATTTTCAAGGCAATGCAAGTAAATATGCAGATTTTAGGGAACTTAGAGGAGGCATTCTTTAAATCAGGGGTCAGCAGCCTTTTGCCAACATGGGATTGGAGCCTGCAACCTGGCAATGGTTGCAGGCCAAAGTCTCTACCCCCCAGAGCAGCCAGCTGCTTGTAGTCACTCTTGTTGCAGATTTCAAAACCCTCTGCAGTGAGGGAAGCATGTGATAGAGCAGCAGGCTCCACAGTAGAGGCAAGTGCTGCGTAGCTGGTAAATGGCATGGCAAAGATATACACAGATCCCCCACTTTCTGGACTGGGCCCTCGCAGGCTGGACTGGACCTCTTCATGAACTGGACCGGGATCATGGGCTGTAGGCAGAGCCATCCCTAGGGGTGTGCAGGGCTAGTGTCATATCAGCCTGTGTGGGGCCTGTGGGGGGGTTGGGGGAGAGTGGCAAGTGGCTGGAGCCAGCAGAGCAGGGGGTGGTAGTGAGTGACTAGAGTGTGGAGCGGGGTGGCAAGTGGCTGGAGCCAGCAGTTCTCAGCAATGGCAGAGCATGGCAGCCATGGCAGGGCCTGTATGGCGCTGTCCACAGGGCCCAGGGCGGTCGCCTGATTCAACCCGTCAGGGACAGCCCTGGCCATAGGTTAATGAATCCTGCTTTAAACAGTAAAGTCTTTGCAACATTCCTTTTGGCTCCCTTCTTCATGCTGCACCGCCTTGTAAACTGCCATTTGGTGTCTCCCATTTGTTGGCTCCAATTCATGGAGGACAGGTCCACTGGGAACTATTAAAAAAAAAAAATCATGGATGTGACCTCTGATATTGCTAAACCAGTGATGGCTGATGCTGGGGAAGGTCTGACATTCTAGGCATGCCCTGTTCATAGGGTCTCCCTCTAAAACATCTACTACTTGTCACTGTCAGAGACAAGATACTGGGGTAGATGGCAGCCATGTAGGGACACAGCTGGGTGTCCAGAATGCAGGGGCAGCAGTGATCCCGGTTGCTGCCATGATTGCAATTGCACAACTCCCAGCAGCAGCTGCTTTTTCTTCACCCCCTTTGGCACCCCCCTTCCTCCACAAGATGGCACGTAGAGCAGTTGTTCCATTTGCCCCATCCTAGTTAAGCCACTGCTATTGATCTGAGCTAGTATGGTACTTGTTAACTATAGCAGAGCAAGTGCTTCACTATAATATTATATTAAACTAACTGTTAGCAATTGCCTTGCTCCAACTTGATCCCCCCAGAGAAAATTCTTTAAAAAAAACCCCATACGAAACAGGAGGGATAGAGAAATAGTTCTATACACTTATTACAATGTCACAGGCTTGGAGTGTTGTGAAGTGGTCTAGTTATCTCAATGAAATGTTCTCAGTTGAATGAGAAAAGCCCTTGATGACAAATACAGCCTGAGAAGCTAGTGCTGAGGCATAAAGTCTTCAATTCATCTTAGCCTGAGTTCTCAGCTCCTCCCTTTTCAACCAGTGTTTCAGAGCTAGTGATATAGCAGGTCTGGAAGAGACCTCACAAGGTCATCTAGTCCAGCCCCTTGCTCAAGCAGGATCATTCCTGACTAAACCATCCAAACCAAGTCCCTGTCCAACCTGCTCTTGAAAATTTTCAAGGATGGAAATTCCACAAGTTCTCTAGGTAGCCTGTTCTAACGCTTAACAACCCTCACAGTCAGGAAGTTCCTACCAGGCTCCAACCTATCTATTGTATCTGTTGTACCCCCTAGAGCAGTGGTTCTCAATCTGTTTGCCATAGTGGGCCACACTTGCAGCCCTCAATGTGTTATGTGAGCCACACCCCACAGCTGAGGGGTCCTCCAGTTGGCAGGGCTACAGGACCAGGGCCAGGCCTGCAGCCCCTGCCCCGCCAGCAGCACCCGAGCCCTGGCTGCCACCCACAGGGGGCTAGGTGCCACTGCTGGGAGTCCTACACCAGCTGCACTGCCATAGCAAGGCACCCCCTGCCTGCCCAGCAGCACTGGTGGTAGAGTTGTGCCCTCTGCTACTGCTGGCTGGGCAGGGGACACTTTGCCATAGCAACAAAGCTGGCATGGGGCTCCCGACAGTGGCACCAAGTTTCCACACCCCATTCAGCTGCGGAGGCTCTCAGGGGGAGGGCGGCAGGCCGGGGAGTTGCGAGCCTGCACTGGGCATTCTGCATCTACCTCCCCAACCCGCACACAAATCTGAGGGGCACGTGCCCCCCTCATGCCTCCCTCCCCGGGAGTGCGCAAATCCTCCACTGCCCCCTGAACAAGCCCCCTGTGGCTCTGTCCAGCACCCCAGCCAGGCCCCATGACCTCACATTCTTGCCCTGGGCCCCACACACCACCCCAGCTCTAGCCCTGCCTTGCCCTACTCTACTCCTTCACCACAATGACCACAATCTGTCCTCCTTCCCCTCCACAAAGACTTACCTGGGGAGAGCTATGGGAACTGTTTTCCATGCTGCCTGGCTGTCAAGTGCATGTCGGCATGTGTACATGCATGTGACACCCCCTGCCTCCAATTGCATTCCTCCTGCTCCCCCCAGCCTGCAAGCAGCCCCTTGCAGGCTGGAACTCTGCCAGCCTCCAAGGGGAAACCCCCATTTCCTGTGTTTTTCTCCCTGACTAACAAACCACAGGCAGCAATCTTTACTTTTTTTTTTAACAAGATGTCACATGGGCCACGTCAGTGTGCTGACTGGGCCACATGGGCTGAGAACCACTGCCCTAGAGGTTTAGGACCTAATACATTCTCAACACAATTCCTATGTTAACTATGGTATAGACAGATTTGATATTTGAAACATTTCTAAGTGTTAGGAAATGTTTAAATAAATGTACCATTTAAGCTACTGGATAGACAAAGTCCCTGTCATGCCTGCCACTGCAGCACTTCAAAATCACCATGGCTGCATATGGCACAGTGCTCACCAACCGGGGATGTAACAAGGAGTTGTTCCAACCTGCGCTGCCACAGGGAATGGGGAGTAGAGAGGACAGTGCTGCTCTGCAGTACCAGTCTCCCTCTATATATTTCACTTAAGGCTGATTAAACAGTTAACCACACCTTAAGTTGTGAGCCAGCTACATGTTCAACCGATAAACGGCATGATAAAACAAGCAATACACTACAAAGTTATTCCACAAAAATGTGAAATAAATTTGTAGCTTGATCTAATCAACCCATTAACTGAATATGTGGTCAAGTGCTCCCCTGTGACTGGGAGACCCATCAAGGCTGACAAGGGATGCAGTGGCAGTAGCATTCCCAGTGCTGTCCCTGTTGTGATCCTTGTCAGCTGCAGGACTTGCAGTGGGGAGAATTCTGCCCCACCCTGCAAACCTCCTTGGCTAGGGACAGACACTACACATAAACTGATTTAAGTGATCAGAAACTGGTTTAAACCTGTAACAGAACAGATGCTCAGTGTGCATAAACCAGTTCAAAAGTGTCTGAAACTGGTTTGAGATAAACCTGGTTGAATACTGAATCATATTCAACTGATTTGGGTCAAAATGGTTTATGCAATGTCTGTCCCAGACCCTTTGCTGGTTTAAGTTAAACCAGATTCCCCAGCATCTAGGCATGCTCTCTGGGTTGGGCAGGGCTCTCTACTCCACAGCAGAACTGACCCCTCCACTCTGCTCCCTGGCTTGAGCTCGGCAGCAACTGCAGGCATCTGCCTGGGTTCCCTCTGCTTCCCCTACCTTCCCCCCACACTAAGCAGGGATTATTTCCCCATCCCCTCTGTCTTACACAGACACCTCTCAGCATTAGCTAGCAGACTACATGCTGGCCATGGTCTGTGCTGTGGCAGACAGGACAAAGGCATAATTAACAGGTAGCTGGTAATGTCTCTGTTGTTTTCTTAATGACATGTTAAACATTGAGTTAGGGGTGATAAACACTGTGTTATCAATTCCCTGTTGGGCTGGTCAGAAAGGGGTGGGGGATCCCCTCCCTAATCAGAGCATCCTGCCAGGGCCTGGCCACACCTCCTTCAGCTCAGCACTAAGGCAAAGGAGGGCTGCTCTAGCACCCCCTGCTTCTAACCTGTGCCACTGCAGGCATTTGCCTGCATTTCTGGGATGTATGCACGGTTACAAACTGATTCAGCCTAGCCAGGTTAGACTAACCTGCAAAGATTGAATAAATTCAGGCTCACGTTTTTTGACTGTCTGTCCATAGCCCTAAGGTGCAGGGCTCACAATGGGGGCAGCACCAGGAATTCTGTGGCTGCTGCAGGCATTGTCAGCAGAAAGCCCTGCAGCGGGTAGAAAGCTGCTCCCAATGCAAGCCCCACAGTCGATGATGCTCGCAGTGGGGCAGCACTGGGAACATTGTTGCCATTGCAAGGTTCCATCAGCTGTGGGGCTCACAGCTGGAGAAGCCAGTTCAGGGGGATCCCAGGATCACAATCCCAGACTTCCCCTGCATTGGCGATGAGACACAATGGGATACAATGCATAATCCCAATCACGCCTCCTGCCATGCACATTTATTAGCAATCTCCATTGTTTTTTTTAGGTATAAATGTCTTATCCATTATGTCCTACTTGAACAGAAGGTAGAATTTTAAACCCGGTATTACACCCATCTTCTGCTCCCCACAATTTTATTACAAAATTCAAGGCTGGAATGGCCAAAAAACACTTTCAATTCTTATTTCTAGAGGTGATGAACACGTGTACATTCAATCGCATATTGATTTATTCCTTAAATATATATCTTTCTGTTTTACAGGCCATAGATTTATTGCTAACATGTTCAAGAAACCTTCAAATCTACTATAATTCTTAGTTCCTGTTTTAATGAATTTCTGTTTTATTTTCATTTCAAATCTAGAGGCAATGGTACTGCCAAGTCCTTAACTTACTAACAAACATTTTTTTTCCTCTCTCTCTTACCTCTTTCACTTGCATTATCTCATTCCTTCCCTTTCCCCTCAATTTTCTCACTCAGGTTTCCTTACTCTCAAGTTTCCCAATATTGTCCTTCCTGCTCTACCCTCACTTCTTTTACCCTCTCCCTTTGTCAGATCCATACCATAGCCTTCTCCTCCCACTTTCCCCTCCCATCCACATTAAGTCAGTCTGAAGATCCTTCCAGATAGACTAATCCTAAAAGAGATGCCATTGTTTCACTGAACAGTGGGAAGCAGAGTACTCCTCTACTCCTCATGGCATTCCACAATTGACAGGTGAGAGACACATAGGAAATAAGATACAACAAACTGCTGTGAGCCAGCTGTAACAGAGATGCTCTCAAAGCACAGAAAGGTTGTTGTAAGTACACAAGCAGTAGTGGGAACAATAGCAGAGCAGGCAGAACTGCCAAAATAGTAGTCAACCTCTAGTAGCAGCCCACCCTAAGAACAAGCACCCTAGGCATCACAAATGCCACTAACAAAATGTCATGTTTTATATAATGGCTCTATATAATGGCTAAGAGTTACATGGACATTGGCACTGAACAACAGTCCCATTTGTAACAACGAAGTCCCAAAAGAGTGTTTATGCACTGGCTGAAATGCCACACTGCAGGTAAATATTCAGTATCTTCTAGATGCAGTATGGCAGCCAATGCTACAGTGCATGAATTTGCCCCACGTGCCTCAGATTATTAAAGTAAGTATATAAATTAATAAAAACTGGAAGTGCCAGATGTGCAGATCACCACGACCAAAGCTTTTTCTAGTAGGTATAGAGCATACTCTTTTGTTCAGAGAGAGAGAGAGGGAGAGAGAGAGAGAGAGTAGAAGTTTCTTAGGGTGTGGACATTGTAACAACCAGATCAATCCCAAATGTCATTGATCAGACTCTGGGTTCATGATTGTTGAGGAACAGGGTATGGGCATATAACTGAACCATTCCCAGGTATCATTGACTGGGAACCAGTTTACAACCATCACAATTCAGAGGTGTCCAGGTGTACAATACACTAGTTTTACAAATAGAAGAGTCACCTTTTAGGTGCTGAAGTGCTGTGGTTTTGACACCAGAGGCTGGGAGTGAACATCCAGCCCAGCATGCCTCACAGTGAGTGTAGGGGGCAGGTACTTGCACCCATGCTTTGGGGGTTCCCAGGTAGTGGATGATATGTGCTGGGGGAATTTTTACTTTTCTGCTTTCTCTTCTCTCCTAAACATGAGTTGAATAAAATTAAATAGCCTCCAAGAGATCAAGGTCTGCAGGGTACTTGCCTGACTCGAGGTAGCCAGGGGAAGTGAGGAGAGGGGGATAGGAGAGGGAACATGTGCTTGAGAGTGAGGACACAGTTGGTTATTAGAAAGATAGCCTTTATTGAATAAGGAGTGCAAGAGATTTATTGAATAAGGAGTGCATACCAGTTTTTATGCCTTGTTACAAGTTTAAACTGAATTTAAACAGGACTGAGTAAGTGTTGTGTGTGTCCATGACTATCCTATCTATTTGGGTATCTGGTAAAGCAGCATTTTCCAAACATTGGGGTTTATACCCCACCACTGTAAAGTCAGACACTTGCGCTGTTTCCCCACACCCCAAATTTAACCACTTCCCCTGCTATGCTAATTCCTAGGAACCTTTTACACTCCTCAAGATAAAGTACCCAACACTTTGGGAAACACTATGGTAGAGCAAGGAGTCCAATATTACCTCAGTCTTTGAACTGGTCTCCCACAAATTACTTTACTTACATGACTCCAAGACGAAGTTTTTTTCAGCATGGGGAAAACAAAACCTCAACCTGGATACAAATCTGGCCCAGGGCAGATGGTTGCTATGGCCCCGGCTTCAACTCCAGTCCCAATTTGTGGAAAAACATAAGGTGCATGGTGGGGCAAGCACAGGGAAGACTGTGTAGTGTGGAGGGATGGAGTGTGGGAGAGACTATAGTACGGAGGGGAGATGATGCATGCGCTGACACTAAAATGTACAATCCTATATGGGCACTTCTGTGGCCCCAGTTGAAGCTGAGAAACCATTTCACATGTTTTAAGTTGATGTGATATTTACAAAGCAATTGGTTTGTTTTGGTTTAAAAAACCAAGCCACACATGGCCAGCTCTGCTATGAATACATGTAATTTCCACTGGGATTACACAATACTGATGCTACACATACTATAGAAATGAAGTCCCAAGGAATAAAGAATACATGAACCTACACCCATGGGACATTGCTTGTTTTTTCTTCTTTTTTCCCCACTACGATGCATACACTAGTAATACTAGTAGATAGATTTCCTGTCAAAAGATAAAAAAATAACTCTAACCATAACTGACAAAGATTCGGTAATAGATATAATCTAGCTACTTTAACCATGGTAGTAAGCCTGCATAATGCATTTCATTGTATGATGCTAGCAAAGGAGGTGTGGTGGAGGGAAATATTTCATAGATTTCATAGACATCAGGGCTCGCAGGGACCCCGGAAGATCGTTGAGTCCAGCCCCCTGCCCCATGGGCAGGAAGTCAGCTGGAGTCACAGGATCCCAGGAAGATAAATGTCCAATTGACTCTTAAAGGAGGTCCAACTGACCTCTGGCGGCAGTCTGTTCCAAGCCTTGGGGGCTTGGACAGTAAAGAAGTTCTTCTTTATGTCCAGCCTGAAATGGTCTTGGAGAAGTTTGTGACTGTTTGACCTTGTCATCCCTTGGGGCGCTCTGGATATTCTAAGGTAAGTTTGTCCAACTAAGTGCCTAGGTGCCATGTGCTCCTCATGCTGCACTAGCAGTCACACCAAGGGGGACCATGGTCCCTGGGCCCACATGACCTCCCGCTGCACCCCGTACCCCCCCTGCTATGCACCCAAGTGCCCCTGCCCCCTGCTGCACTGCACACCCAGGTGCCCCCCTGCCACTGCATTGTGTGCATGGGTAACCTTCTCCACTGCATCCTAAGACCCCTGCTTCACTCTGTACCTTTCTCCACTGCAGACCACAGTGCCTGCCCTGCACTGCACGCCCAGGTGACCCCTGCTGCTGTACTGTGCCAGGGAACCACTCTCCACTGAACCCTGTGACCCCTGCTTCACCATATGCCCCAACTCACCCTTAGCTCTGTGGCCATGAGCTCCTCCACTGCACTGTGCCACTCAGGCACCCAGAGCTGCAGGCTCCCTTGGTACTACAGGCTGTGCCAAGCTGAACCACACTGCAGGCAGGGAAGAAGGCCAGCTTGGAGCATCCAGCTGCTGCTGGGGAGTGGTAGTTGGGTTGGAGTCCAGAGCCTGAACTTCAACTCATGGGTTGAATGAGACCTGCAGGATGCCAGCTGGGTAGCCCTGTTCTAAGGAATTAGACACCTGTCTTCTATTTGTCAAAGTGTCCTTAGAGACACCAATAGTAGATGCCATAATACTGGCATCTTCTGGCATATTAGGTCATGTCCTTTCTCTGGAACAAGACTGGAGATAGTAACCCAAGTATCAATCAGCTATGGACCAATACTACTATAATTCACTCTATCATGAGGTGAATGGGGAAGGAACACAGCGCTCTTACCATAATGGTTCAAAGATGAGTGACTGAAAGCAAGTTTACACTGGTAAGCAATGGCTGTTACTGGATCCCCTGAATTGCATGCATTGCCAATTCAAGAAGTTGGTTCAAATCTACAGCTCTATTAGTGTATTAGGACCTGGCTATATCAAAAACTGCATTTCCATCCATTACAATCCAAGCACTTTCTGCAATCATGCAGTTAAAAGTGCTGAGCAGAGCCTGTGAGAATGGGAAATGATGACATTTTGGTTGAGGGCACTTGGATTTTATAAAAGTACTAGAGAAGGAAAGATTAAGTCAGAGACTAGCTACATATAGAAACCACTGCAAGACTACATGTTTGCCAAATTCTTTCCATCACCCCATTAAAAAAAGGATCTTGTAGCATTAAACAATCCCACCAGCATCACAATATATGCATGGCCATATTAGGATAGGAAGGTATGAAGATCAAAGATATCACACACAAAATATTAACTTAAAAGAACATTGCTGAGACTACACAGGCAAACTTAATTCTGGCATTTTCTAACTTTGGAGTTCTTAAGTTAGGAACCTTACTAAAGTTCTTTTAACATAGTATTTTCATGTAATTTCCCATTTAAAATAGTACATTCTCCATCTCCTGATGTCTTCAAACCACAATTGGATGCCATTCTATAACATATGCTTCATCCAAGTACAAATTATTAGGCTGAATACAGAAATAGCTAGGTGAAAATAAATGGCTAGCAATACACTGGTGTGTATCACTAAATAGACTAGTGACTCTAGTGGCTCATTTGGACTTTAAATACAATAAATCAGTCACCTTGACTAGCCAATCTCAGTTCCAGCCCAACCTTCCAATCTCTTTGCCAAACTAGTCCCACATGACCCTTCTCAATTTCCCACTCCTCAAACTGCTAGTCCCAGTCTCCCTTTCTGAACTCTTTTTCCAAATATAGTTCCCTACTCCCTATCTTCCCTTCCTGGACCTTTGGTCTAGAATCTTACTTCCTCTGGCTTTTTGTCCAAATCTCTCTATTCAGCACCTCCCAGGTCTCCCTCCGTATGACTGCCTCTGGTCAGATTGATCTTCCTTTCTTTTTCCTCCCCAAGACTCAATCCATTTGTCTAGCTGGTCCCAACTTCACCCTCTCCAATCTGCTCCTCAGCCTCTAGTGTTTCCTTCAACAAACAGATTCCTAACCTCAGCTTTCTCTTCCCCTCCCAGGTCACAGTATCTCTCCTCTCCCTCTAATACCGGTCTTACCAAATTTCATGTTCAATTCTACTATATTTCTGTCTAACATTGACAGCGTCCCACCCCACTCAAAATCCAAATCATACAACTTTCACTTACAGGCTGCCAAGAACCCTAGGAAGAAGGTCATTGAATCAACAGGAGAGACAGGGTCCCTGCTCACAGTTCCAGTTTCACACTCCATGCTGTTCAAAAACAGCTGATAGAAGCCATTGCAAGAAAAGTCTGACCGTGATCTGACTGTTCTGTTAATACAAAACATGCTGAGCCTTGACAGCACTAGGATGCATAAGAATGGAACCCTACAAGGGTTAACTACTAAAATAAGTTTCTAAAGCATGAAAAAAGCAATTTTTCAAAGGTTCAGAAACTGGCCATACTAAGTTGCATTTTCACATGGCAGAAGTCACACCCCTGAAACAAGGATACTTGTTAGCCAAATCTGTGTGCGCGGCTCTGCCGCACGTGGGTCAGCGGTGCTGGTGGGTCTTTTTCCCTTGGGCGGGTTTCGTAAAGGAGGCGGCTACACACGCATAATGGTTGCAAGATTTTTTTCGTTTTCGTTTTACTTACACATCAACGGAATGGACGCGGAGGCGCAAATCAAAACAGATAACAGATAATGATTGCGTTGGGAGATCCTCTCGATACAGAGACGAACGAGGTCTTAACGAGTGCACTGGGAAGGGGTATGCTGAGGAATTCCTTAATCGGTGGCGGAGAAGCACGTCAAGGCTGGCCAAGCCTGGGCGGGGAGGAAAAGCTCCTCCTCGATGCACTGACGAGCGCTGCTTCTGCTGGGCGGAAGCTTGCACATGGATTTTATAGGCCAAATGACATCTCTCGCATCATGGGCATGGATTGGTTAATTCTTCACACTTGTTTTGG